>NW_006922626.1:184423-185844 GCF_000298275.1 Orycteropus afer afer
GAGCACAGGCTCTTAGAGAATGGCACCGATCGACTCGCTCGAGGCAGGGTGGCCGCAGACCTTCCGTCTGTAAACTCCACGGTATCTGTGGGGCCCAGTAAAACGAGGTACGCCTGCACTGTGTTGAGATGGCATCTGTCCCCCCGGGGTGCTGGCGCACTGCTGAACTTCGGCTGAGCTCAGACTTGTTACGAGGAGGCCTGGCCAAGCACAGATGTTGGCTGGTAATGCGCCTGGAAGCACTTTGTTCAAATCACAGTAGTGGGGTGCAGAGGCCACCCTGTGTGACTCACAGGGGTCCCTGTGGCACTCCATGGGGCACCCACCGGGGCTTTGGTCGCCTGGGGACACCAGCTGTTCTGGTGGTTTGACTTCCGTTGTTTGAGCATGCTCAGATGTTTAAGGAAAGGCGAGGGGTCGAGTCTACCCCGAGGTGCCTTGGAAGAAAGGCGTGGTGACCTATTTGGGAAAAAGTAGCCGCTGAGAACATAGGCACAGTCCTGCTTTGACCCCGTGGGGTCACCGTGAGTCAGAGACAGCTCCTTGGGAGTGGATCTGACTTGGGTTGTAGATTCCCACTGCAGGTCAAGACAGAAGCAGTGAAGTAGGCGCTGAGCGTGTTTGGGGTGGACTGTTGCCAGGCACCAAGCTCAGGCCCTTCCACAGAGGGAGCCCCTCGACGTCTCTCCACTCAGTCCAGCACCATCCTAGTCCTCCCTCAGGTGGGGCGCAAAGGGTCCTGGAGACTGGCGTTTGTCAGCAGGAGTGAAAGGACACAGTGGGGGCAGAGACTCGTGGCAAGGTACCAAACCCACAGGAAGTTATCAGGGGAATAGCATTTTGTTTCAACTTCACCCACTGACCTTTTGTGGGTGAGCTTTCAGGGAAGCAGTAAAATGCTCAGGACGCTCAACGGGTTGCTCTGTAACCTGAGGGGACACCGCGGCTGAATATAGTTGACACTGCTTTCCTGCCTCAACTCCTGGCATCGTTTTCCGCCACATCACCTCCCTGCTGCCCACACGCAGTCCTGTTTGGTTCGGCAGAGTTAACTGCTGGTGCGCTTCCTGGGTGCTGACTTCACCACAGGCCACAGTCGACTCCTGAAGTCACAGCTCTCTGTCCCCCACTCCCCAAAACACCAGCCCCATGGAGCGCGCGCTGCACACCTTGTTTCTGGTTACCGAGATTCGATACAGCGAAATCCCAAGGAAGCAACAAGGCCTACCACATTCTTCACGACATTTGAACAGAGAGGCATTTTCTGCGGTCTTAGATTTGTGGGGTTCAGTCTCCCAACCCCCGCCAGACCTTCAGAGCTCCCAGCCTTTGCACGTGATGATTTAAACACGCTGTAAGCTCTCAGTTACTCCAGTAAGAGATGCATATTACGCACGGCTGTGTGGTCTGAAAACCTCCTC
>NW_006922626.1:187005-190954 GCF_000298275.1 Orycteropus afer afer
CCTGCCATTCCTAGAAGCAGAGTCTTTGATGTAATTAGTAGGTAAGCATAAGCTCTGGTAGCGTAGTGCCTAAGGCACTTGACTGCTAACCAGAAGGCGGGCGGTTCAAACCCACCAGCCACTCCTCGGAAGGAAGGTTGGGCAATCTACTTACTTCCGTAGTGATACCGCCTCGGGAACCCAAGGAGGGGTTGCAGTGAGTCATGTCTGACTCGAGGGCATATTAACAACAACAAAGCGTAAGTCCACCAGAGCTTACCTTGCTTGCACTGGGTAATCGACACTGGTTCCTTCCACTATACAACACCACTTTCCTTCTGTGGGTGCCATGTCAGGACCTCCCCTAACCGAAATGGCACCTGGGTAAGAATTAGAAAACTCACCACTTCCTTAAGACACCAAGATTGCCTCTGGCAGAACACTGCACACAGTTGACTGTGTGACGCTGCCTTCCTGGGAAGTGCTCTGTCAACAGGCAGCTGAAGGGCCACCTTGGTGACCCCGCACCAGATGATGGGGAAGGGGCCGGGTCAGAGGGAAGCCGGGCAGAGTTTCACCGGAGACCCCGACTCCCAGTACCAGCCAAGCCTGGCAGCAGAGACTAGACACCCTCCAAGTCTTCTCTGTAGAACGTTCCTTCAGGGACCCCACTTTCCTTTCCTGCTGTCTAGCACCATCCCGCAATCCTCTGTCCATTGTCGCACTGTGGTTGCCGGTGTGTGGCTATGGAAGGTACCACCACGACCATCTCTGCTGAGCAGGTTCCAGTGGCGCTTCCAGACTCAGTCTAGGAGGAAAGGCCTGGCAATCTACTTCCAGAAATGCGCCAGAGAGACCCCGTGGCTCCCAGCAGAAGGTGTCCAGTGTGGGGCTGGAAGAGGAGCCCCAGGCTAGAAGGCCGTCAGATACACCGTGGACCCAAGGCTGGGCTCGAGCAGACCGGCGGCTGTGGAGACGGTGCAGGACTGGGCACCGTTCCGTTCTGTGGCACCTGGGGTCGCCGGGAGTAGGAGCCCACTCAGCAGCAACTGACAGCAACAGCCCCTCCAGAGAACATGCCCAGACCACCAGCCACACGGGGCCATGTCTTTATCCAAATGGTGGTCTCATTCAGGTTCTCTCTCAAAGGGCCCTTGGATCCCAGATGGAACTGGACATGCACCATAGTTTCCAAAACAGCCCAAGAAGGTTGTGATCTCAGGGCTGGATGGCCAGGAGGACAGGGTAATCTGAGGTGGTGATGTTTGAACTGTGGTCGAAGTGATGGAGATGCAGGACATGTACATTTCAACCAGAAGGGACACAGGTGCCAAGCCCATGAGCATGGAATTAGCCTGTTGTGTTGGACAGAGACCAGGCCTGTCCATCTGTGGAGTGTGGTAGGGAAGGTGGTAGGGCCGATCACTAGGGCCTCGCGTTGTTGTCGGGCGCCGTCGAGTCGCCTCCAACTCCTAGCGACCCTGCGCGTGGCAGAACGAAACCACCGCCCGGTCCTGGGCCAGCCTTACCGTCCGTGCCATTCCTGAGCCCGTCGTTGCAGCCCCCACATCAGTCCATCTTGTTGAGGGTCTTCCCTTTCTCACTGACCCTCCACTTTACCAAGCATGAGACCCTTCTCCAGGCAATGGGCCCTTCTGACAACACAACCAAAGTAGGTGAGATGAAGTCTGGCCATTCTCTCTTCCAAGGAGCATTTGGCTGCACTTCTTCCAGGACAGATCTGTTACTTCTTTTATCAGCCTGTGGTATTTTCAGTATTCTTGGCCAACACCTCAACTGAAAGGCATCAACTCTTCTTTGGTCTTGCTTGTTCACTGTCCAGCTTTCACATGCACATGAGGCCACTGAAAATACCATGGCTTGGGTTAGGTGCACCGTAGTCTTCACGGAGACTCATAGCCAGGGAAAAGGGTGGGGTTTTATTCTAAGTATTTTGGGAAGATGTCAGGGAAGTGAAACACAGTTGATTCTAGTTATTTGCAATAGCTCTGGTCTATCAGGTTGCCGTAGGGAGCCCTGGTGGCTCAGTGGTTAAGCGCTTGGCTGCTAATGGGAAGGTTGGTAGTTCAAACCCGCCAGTGATGCCATAGGAGAAGGGTGAGGCACTCTGCTTCCATAAAGATTACAGCTTTGGAAGCCCTGTGGGGTGCCCTACTCTATCCTGTAGGCTCACTATGAGTTGGACTCACCCTGATGGCAATGGGTTTTTAGATAAGGTTGCCACAAACATTGACTTAGGATGTCGTTACTGTTGCGTGCTTTCAACTGGATGCCAACTGCTGCTGCCCCTCTGTGACAGAGAAGAACTGCCCGTAGGGTTCCTAGGCTGTCATCGTTACGGCAGCAGAGCACCAGGTCTTTCTCCCATGGAGCCCCTAGTGGGTTTGAACCGCCAACCTTTTGGTTCACAGCACCACACTTAACTGTTGTGCAAGCAGAGGTCCTCGAATTCATGAATAATGGATGATTATTCCTGGGGTTGTGTATGGTTATACAGTGTTAGGAACCTGGGAGCCTCTGGTCCCATTTTCATCAACCAGTCAATACACAGCCTTGTTTGATATGCGTTCCCCTTTAAAGACACCTTATTTCACACAGAGTTGATTCATGAACGTTGAACTCATGGCCAGTTGCACTGTAACGCCTGGACAGGGTCATGTTACACACGGACTTCATCTGCAAGATGCATCCCAGCCGCCTTCTGCTAAGAGCCCTGCCCGGCCCTGCAGCACTGTGCTGGGGACAATCTGAAAAAGTGGGGTCACCAACACCAGCACAAAAATGCAACCGGTTGCACCAAGCCTACCACCAGAAGGATGCTCATTCATGCTACAAGGGCCCAAGGGCAGCCTCTTCAACCTCAGTTGAGAAAGTGTACATTGGTGTTGATCTTCGGGTCCCAGGTAGATTGTCGCAAGTTTGCATAGTTGGAATCCATGCATAGTGAGCACTGATTGTCACCTGGTGGCCTTTTGGTAGCGATATCCCAGTTGCTGGGAGGCTGGCGGTTCAAACCCACCAGCCACTCCTCAGAAGGAAGACTGGGCATTCTGCTTCCATAGAGATACCGCCTTGGAAACCCAAGGAGGGGTCGCTATGAGTCAGATCCGACTCGATGGCAGTGGTTTGGTTTGGTTTTGGGGATGTGAGAAATGAGTTTCATAGACAGAAGGGAGACCAGGTGGGCAGGTGAGGAGGCTGACTTGGGAACAGCTGACTCCATGAGGAGAGAGGCTGTCATTGGGTTAGAGAAACATTTGGGGTAGAATCAACAGGGTAATCCAGGTAGTCCCTGACTTCTGATGAGTTCGTTCCACCTGACCACTCTGTTATTAAGTTGGTTTGATGTAAGTCGAACACCTCATTTAATTGTTTAGTTTTCATTATCAGTGCCTTTTATTATCACTATCTTTGTAAATCTGGTCTTCATCTGTCTTTGGTGTTAGGGAAATTACATGTAAACTTACAGATATATTTTAATGCATACATATGTACATTAAAAAAATACACAAAGCATAAAAATTTACTCTGACAATGGACAAGAGCTGGACAACATTGGCATTTTTATTTGGATTTTACTTTGTTAAAGTCTAGAGACTAATATAAGGAGCCCTAGTGGGATACTGGTTAAGCTCTCGGCTGCTAACTGAAAGGTTGGCTCCATTGAAGAAAGACGTGGTGATCTGCTTCCTTAAAGGTGAAAGCCTAGAAATCCCTATGGGGCAGTTCCCCTTTGTCCTCTAGGGGCGCTGTGGGTC
The DNA here is from genome assembly GCF_000298275.1 of Orycteropus afer afer. NCBI lineage: Eukaryota > Metazoa > Chordata > Mammalia > Tubulidentata > Orycteropodidae > Orycteropus > Orycteropus afer. The sequence continues at coordinate 190,764 of NW_006922626.1, forward strand.
AGAATCGACTCCATGGCAGTGGGTGTGGTTTGGGCTTTGCTTCTGTAAAGATTGACAGCCTGGAGACCCTGTGGGCAGTTCCACTCTGTCCTCTAGGGGCGTTGTGGGTCAGAATGGATTCCACGGCAGTGGGTGTGGTTTGGGCTTTGCTTCTGTGAAGATTGACAGCCTTGGAGACCCTGTGGTGCAGT
>NW_006922626.1:191929-195742 GCF_000298275.1 Orycteropus afer afer
CCTACTTCCGTAGTGATACTGCCTCGGAAACCCAAGGAGGGGTCGCTATGAGTCAGGGCTGACTCGACGGCACATAACAACAACAACAAGGACAGCTACAGAACTGAATATGCATATGCTCTAAGGAAATGCTGCAGTTTCTCACTTAGACCAACTTTAAATTAGGTACTTGACATATTTGAGAATTACAGACGAAACCGTATGGTGTTCTTTACTGCCAGCGTATACGCTGCAAGCTGGTACCTTTATATGAAAGAATAAAAAACAAACAGAAAAGAAATACGAGTTTGTTAATTCTCAAGAGCCAAAGCACTGCTTGGCCCAGACTCCACGATGTCTCTGTCCAGTGTCCCTGGGCTCTTTCTGTCAGAATCTCCACCTTGTTTGTGCAGCTTTAATTCTCTTCTAATGTGGCAACATCCTCAGAGGGTTTGCAGAGCCAGTCAGATAAGCACTAGAGGTCAGTACCACTGGGCTGTGAATATACAAGGAACAAAATGCCCAGCAAAGGCAAACGAAAACCTTTTATCCAATCAGATGTAACCTACTATATGCTCCAGCAGTCTTGTTACTGTGTCATTTATGTAACTTTTGGAGATTTGCAAAAGGCTTCTTCTCTGGCCTGGCTGGTATGGACGGTTTCTCCCAGCTGCATGGTGAGGTCGATTTGAGTAGCCTGCTTGAAAGCCTTGGTGCCAGAGAAGTGCAGGGTTAGAGGGAGCTCTCAGAGCGGCCAAGCCAAGCAGCTGCCAGTCCCCGGTCCCTGGGTCCCTCACTTGCTCACTCCTAGGTCCACATTCCTCTCTTTTCCTGGAATGCTAAATGCTGTGTCGCTTCAGCTCGTTCTCGTGAAGCTCAGGAGATTTCCTTCTGGCCAGACTTCAGTCCCATATCCGATCGCTCCACCACTTTCCAGCCCCTGAGAAAGAGCCACAAGGAATCCTGTGGCATGAACGGTCCAGCATGTGGCTGCTGATGGAAGTGGTGATGTCAGACCCAGCTGGCGGCTCTAGAGGCAGGAGAAAGACCTGGGAGCTGCTTCCATAAAGATGGCAGCCAAGAAACGCCTGTGGGCAGTTCCACTCTGTCACGTGAGGTCACCGTCAGTTGGAATTGACTCAGTGGCTCACAATTGCAGCAGGAAAGATGCCTTTTGAATAAAGACAGCAGCTGTGTTAGATTGTGTTCTCTAGAGAAATGAAACCAGTAAAGCTTATATATATAGACAGAGAAAAATTTGTCTTAGGAAAATGGCTCACACCCTTATAGAAGCTGGCAAGTCCCAAGTTCTTGGATCAAACGTCAAGCTGGAGGCTTTTCCTGACTTTCACAGCTGCAGGGGCTGAGGAGCTCAAGGTTGGCAGGCAGTACTGGCTGTTGACTCCAACAAATGACGACTCCAAGATCTCCAGGCCGAAGGGTGGATTGTTTGCTCACAGACAGTTGTAGGCAGAATCCCGATCCACAGAAGAGTGTCTGTTTTCCCAGACATTCCGTATGTCCATAAATATATTGGAAGCAGGCCACACCGCTAGGGAAACTCCCTTTCAATAGATTGGCTGCTCAAAACATATACATCTGATCCCATCATTGGAACAACCCACATCACAATTGCTTAAATCACAGAGAATTGTGGTCCAGCCAAGTTGACACACAGCTCCAGCTATCACAGCAGCCAAGAAACACCTGTGGGCAATTCCACTCTGTTGCGTGAGGTCACCGTCAATTGGCATTGATTCGATGGCTCTGAGTTGCAGCAGGAAAGATTCCCGTTGAAGCGTAGGGAAAGGTCATGTGCTGATACTTGCTATAAAGTTGGGGTTGGATCACTGGGTGGTGGAAATGATGGACAGCTGTGGCTGCTGACCGGAATCCTGAAGGGCCCAGTCCATTCAGTGGGGACTCGGGAGGAAGGCCTGGCAAACGCCTTCTGACAGACTGGCCCCGAAACCCTGTTGGAGGCCGTTGGCTCTGACACACGGGGGCGCCGTGACTCAGGACCGACGCAGCAGCAGCTGTGCGATTTCGGTTTGTTACCGCTGCACTTTACTTTTCCTCTAGAATTGCCAGTTGTGTACCTTTCCCACAGTGTTTACGTAACCCCCCTCCAAAATGCACCACCGGGTTCTGAACAGCATGGCCGCATGTCACTGCCCTCAAGGAATCTCTCCCAACCTTTGCCACTCTGACCAGCCTTCTCCAAGGGTAAAATAAGGAGACAAATGGACAAAATCAGGAGGAGGACTTTTTGCAAATGCCCGAGACTCTGGAGTTCTGTTTAGCTCTTGGTCGTTCTGGGTGTGCCCAGGCGGCTCCCTCACGCTGTGGCTGTCACGTAGATTCTGGTTCCTGTGACCCCACGTGTCAGAGTCGCACTGCCCGTAGGGTTCCCAGTGTGTGGTCCTCACACGTGTGTCAGATACGCCGTGGGCGGTCGAAGAACAAACGCCTCTGTCTTGGAAGAAGCACAGCCCGAGGGCTCCTTAGAAGCCAGGATGCTGGGGCTGTCTCAGGTCTGTGGACATGTCACCCTTAGGGCCCAGTCCCTGGAGAAGGACGTCATCTTGGTAGAGTACAGGGTCAGCGAAAGAGGGGAAGGCCGTCAACGAGATGGACTGACAGGGTGGCTGCAATGACGGGCGCGGGCACAGCACTGACCTGGGGCTGGCGCAGGACCGGGCAGAGTTCCGTTGTTACCCATGGGGTTGCTCTGAGTGGAGGGTGACTCGTCGGCACCTGGCAACAATGGGCATTCAAGAAGAAATTCTGCTCCGAAGGAGAAGTGTTTTATCCCCCACGTCCAGGAAATGGGCTGGCCCCACAGTGGCAGTCACAGGCTTTTGGAGCTGTCACAGGAATAAAAGGTACCGGGAAAATCATCACCCAGTTTCAGCATTTCTGCTCATTGGCGTGTATTTCATCTCCCAGCCTCCTTGGTCCTGCGGAGATTTTCCTCGGCGGGAATAATACTTTCCACAGGGAGATCAGTCGACCTGCTCTTGATTTTTCCACCCAGTGACCTTTCTCTGCTTCCCCTGTGTACCCATCACCATGTCATGATGACCACGCGTGTTGTCATTTTCATCACTTCTTTTTAAGCAACAGGCAAAGCCTCTTACTTTTTTTCAGGAGCACAGGGATGACTGACCAGAATAATCGTGAGTGAAGCAATAGGCTGTGATAAACAAACCACTGTTGTTGGTGTTGCCAGGTGCTTTCGAGGTGGCTCCTACTCACAGTGCCTCGGGCCTTGTTTGTGCATCCTTGAGGGTCCAGCGTACAGCACAAGGAAACATTGCACAGTCCAACCAGCATGGGTGCTGAAACGAGCCAACCCCACTGCTCCAGAAGGGCAAGTGTGGCACCAGGTCCGGGCTGTCACAGTTCGCTTCAGGCAATGGACTTCACTGACCTTCTCCAAATAATTCAGTGGGTTCCTGTTAAGATGTATGGGGATAGTGAATCACACGCTGACGCACAGTGCTTGATCACGCCGGCTGCATCACTCAGCCTGCCACTCACTGGATCTCACCCCTCTGGGCACTCAGAAGGAGCCCTGGGGCTGCAGTGGTTAAGTGCTTCACTGTTAACCGAGAGGTCAGAGGTTCGAGCCCACTGGCCACTCTGTGAGAGAAAAATGGGGCAAGCTGATTCTGTAAAAATTGACAGCCTTCCAACCCCTATGGGGCAGTTCCACTCTGTCCTCTAGGGGCGCTGTGGGTCAGAATCCACTCCACGGCAGTGGGTGTGGTTTGGGCTTTGCTTCTGTGAAGATTGACAGCCTCGGAGACCCTGTGGGGCAGTTCCACTCTG
>NW_006922626.1:196139-196668 GCF_000298275.1 Orycteropus afer afer
AGCCTTGGAGACCCTGTGGGCAGTTCCACTCTGTCCTCCAGGGACGCTGAGGTGAAATTAACTGCACAGTGGTAGGTTTGATTTGCACCTCTTTTCTGTAAAGATGAGAGCCTTGGAAACCCTATGGGGCAGTTCTGCTTTGTCCTTTAGTGGATTTGGGGTCAAATAGATTCCTCGGGAACGTCTGAACACTACTCTTCTGTCTGTCAGAGAACAAAACTACGTTTGGTGATGATGGTTATAAATGAAGGGAGAATAATTTGCATGTGAATATGGCCACCCATGTAAACATGGATTATTTAAATACCGTCATTTCCTTGTTACCTTCCACGGGGAGTTAGAGTTTGTGAGGGAGCCTTGTTTGTGCTAGAAGTCAATTTCTATCCCAAAACCAAAGAAACCAAACTCACTGCTGTCGAGTTGGATCTGACTCCTAGCGACCCCTCCTTGGGTTTCCGAGGTGGTATCACTACAGAAGTAGATTGCCCAACCTTCCTTCCGAGGAGTGGCTGGTGGGTTTGAACCGCCA
>NW_006922626.1:198233-207023 GCF_000298275.1 Orycteropus afer afer
TTTTGTTTCACTAATCCTTTTGGGTCATCTCAGGGCTTCTCTCCTTATTCCCCTGTGTGATGCTCTTTTCACAGTTGTCCCGTGTTTGGGTGCATGTGTGGTGCTTTGTGTTTGTACATGCTACCCTGTTTGGAGTCCTGTATTTGGAATGATTGGAGCTTGAGTCCTAGAACTAGGAAGTGGAAGGTAGCATACACACAGGCATTGCCAGTCCTTTCTGAAATAGAGGGGTAACTCTTTTACTTGTAGGATCTCTGGTCGCTCTGGTGGTGCAGTAGTTAAAGCATTTGGCTGCTAACTGGTGGTTCAAACCCACCAGCTGTTACGTGGGAAAAAGATGAGGCAGTCACTTTCTGTAAAGATTGACAGCCTTGTTTGTTACTTTAGTCTCTGAGTCAGAATTGACTCAATCACAATGGGTTTAGTGTCTTGTTTGTTTGTTTTCTTTAACTTGAAATACTTAGGGTGAGAACTGATGGGGAACTTCAGAAATTCCCTTAAGGTGACGTTTCTGTATTGGCATAAATCCTGGATTCTCTCCAGCCTGATTGCACTATTGTCGCAGGCAATTCTACTCTGTCGTGCGGGACACTGTGAATTGGAATCCGTTCAGCGACACCGCACTTCTGAGCTGAACGTCTTACAGATGGCATCATGCTGTGTGGGTCCCTAGTGGAGCAGAGACATTCCCTCTGTGAAAGTGCAGCCCACCTAGGCCACTCAGATCCAAAACTCTTTTCCCTGAAATCTGAATTTGTGCACGGGCTTCTCGTTTTTGTCACCTGAGTATCTGCAGTGTAATGCTGTCTGGGGGCCTTGGCCGGGGAGGGAGTGGAAGGTCAGGGGGCACCACACAGTCCGCAAAGACAGTGTCGTACGTCCTGCTTTGCTAAGCAGACAGCAGAGTACACAGCGACGGGGGTCTTAAAGCTTGTGAGCAGCCACCTAAGGTACAACTGACCAGAGCCAAAGATGGAGGAGACCCTTAGTCCAGAGGAACCCCAGTCCCCACGACCCCGACACTAGAAGAACTAGATGGTGCCCGGCTACCATTGCTGACTGCTCTGAAAGGGATCACAATAAGAGGTCGTGGATAGAGTGGGGGAAAACATGGAACAAAACTCAAAATCATAAAAAAGACTGGGCTTCCTGGTCTGATGAAGCTGGTCGAACCCCTGAGACTATGGCGCTTGAACGCCCTCAAGCCTGGAACTGCACTCACCCCCGTGGCTCAACTGGCAGCCACACGATAGGCCTATAAGGTGAACAGCAACATCAGGAGGGTATGTGCCCATTAGAACAGTCAAGCCTATGCCAACCAGAGGACAGCATTTGCCCAGGGACAGAGCTACAGAGCTGGGAAGGTGGGAGGGGCGGGAAGGATGGATGAAGGGAAGGGATGGGCACAGGGGGGAAGTGGGAGAAAAGTGTGGGGATTGCAGTGAATGTCACAAAACAGATTGTGTGTGGATTGTTGAATGGAAAACCAAGTGCTCTGTCAACTTTGACTCACATCACAATTAAGAAAATGAAAAGAGAGGGGGGGAAGGATGGGTGGTGGGTGCATTGCTGGTTTCTTAGGCGGTTGCAGAATCGACCGGGGACTGTTGTTACCGTTAGAGTGGCAGCACCCTTCCTTTCTGCCGCTGCCTGGTTTTCCCCAGAGAGGTCCCCTCTGGTCACTGGTGTTTCCTAGGCTCCATTTCTCATTTTCATCCCTACACGGGGTCTTGGTGTTATTGCTGGTACTGTGAAAACAATTCCGGCTCATAGTAACGTCAGGTGTTAACAGAGTAGAACCACCCAACAGGGCTTCCTAGGCTGTGTTGTTTGGCACGGTGGTTAAGCCCTTGGCTGCTGACTGAAAGGTTGGTGGTTGGAACTTACCAGTGGCACAGTGGGAGAGAGACCTGGCAGTCTATTCCTGTAAAGGTTATAGCATGAAAACCCAATGGGGCAGTCCGGCTCCACCATGATTTAGAATTGACTCAGCAGCAGATGGCTTGGTTTGGTTTGGGGCCAGCTTTACGGGAGCTGATTGCCAGGTCTTTGTCCAAGAGAGTGGATGGGTCAGTGCAAACCACCAACCTCTAGGTTAGTAGTGGAGTGCTTCACCATTGACCATCAGGGCTACTGTACATTGATACACACGTAGATACAGACATAGGCGCTGTTGTTTGTGCCATTGAGTCAGTCCCAACGCACAGTGACCCTACAGGACAGAATAGAACTGCCCTGTAGGGTTTCCAAGGCTGTGATCTCCATGTCTTCCTCCCATGGAGCTGCTGGGTGGGGTTGAACTGCCAGCTTTTGTGTTAGGAGCTGAGCACTTACCCATTGTACTATCAGGGCCCCCTCTCAGTTCCACCTATTTGGGTCTCTGTTGACTGTCAAGCCTTCTTGCCTTCCTCAGGCAAACAGACAGCGGTATCTCTGGTAGTCCCTCCTCCTTGCTCCCTGGGGACTGTGTCCGATCCCCAGAACCCAAAGACCCATAATCAGTCTCTGAGATGGAAATACCCCCCCATGAACTGAAATAACCAAGATACAAAGTTTTAGCTCTCGTGGAATCCAGATTTCTGGGTGCTGTGGAGGTGGAGGCAACCCACCCAAGCTGTCACCCTGAGAGGGTCTTTGAAGCTTGAGCCTTGACAAAGCTAGACTCTCAGAAGTCATCTTTAAGTCAAACAGCAGTCCAGTTGATCAGTGAAGACCACTTGGCCTTGTACACCACTGTTTTCAAGAAACATCTCCATGCAGTCAGTTTCAAGAAACAGAAGCTCCAAGGCCAGCATAGACGCTGCATTTTAGAATAAACTGTTACTGTGTAAATGTTGTTTTAAGTCCCAGCAGGGTCAGCCATGGAAGACAAATTTCAGTGGAGCTCCCAGACTAAGGCTGGGAAGAAGGACGTGGAGGTCGACTTTTGAAAATGTGGCCACGGGAACTTTGTGAGGAGCATGGAACGGTGCTGATACAGTCCTCGGAAACTGACTAGCCCTGAAGCACCGTCTGATACTCTGCCGGAAGACAAGCTCCTCCGGTCGGAAGGCACTCGGAATACGACTGTGGAAGAGCTGCCTCCTCAAGGTAGAGTCCACCTTAATGACGTGGATGGAGTAAAGCTTTCGGGACCTCCATTTGGTGATGTGGCACGATTCAAAATGGGAAGAAACAGCTGCAAACATCCATTAATGATTGGAATGTGGAATGTATGAGGTATGAATCTAGGGAAATTGGAAATTACAAAAACTGAAAATGAAATGCACAAAGATCGATATCCTAGCCATCAGTGGGCTGAAGTGGACTGGTATTGGCCATTTTGAATTTGACAATCATCTATTGCACTGGCTAAATCTGCTGTAAAAGACCTCTTTAAAGTGCTGAAGAGCAAAGATGTCACTTTGAAGACGAAAACCAAGGTGTGCCTAACCCAAGCCATGATGTTTTCAATTGCTTCATGTGCATGTGAAAGCTGGACAATGAATAAGGAAGACTGAAGAAGAGTTGATGCTTTTGAGTTGTGGTGTTGGTGAAAAATACTGAAAGTACTCTGAAAAGAAAGAAAACCAATGAAGCATCTATATCCATATCTCATATCTATATATGGGGGCAGGGAGAAAGACAAGTCCCAGGTGTGTGAATCAGACATCAAGTTGGAGGCTTCTCCTGACTCATGCATCTGCAGGGATCAATGAACCCAAGATCTGTGGGTCAGAAGGCAGGATGCTGGTTTCAGAGGCTGATGAATCCAAGATTGGCAGGGAAAATTGGCAGATTGTTGGCTCACGGGCTTGACAGCAACAGTCCCCAAATCACCAAGCAACACAAGAGGCCACTGGTTCAAGTCCAGAAGTTGGAGATCAGATGATGAACTAGATGCAGGATCTAAATCAAGCAAAAAGCCAGAGATCTTTCTCAGTATTCTGCTTATATTGGAGGCAGTCCACACCCCTGAAAAAAAACTCCCTTTCCACTGATTGGCTGTTCAAGGCAAATCTCCTCATGGAGGTGATTACATTAGATCAGATACCATCATGGGCGATGACTACATCATAACTTGGCCCAGCCAAGTTGACATAAAACCTTAATTATCACACCAGGAATGACAAATTGAAGAGGCAGGACATCATATTGATCATCAAAAAGAACACCTCAAAGTCTATCCTGACATACAGTGCTGTCAGTGATGGGATGATAGACATATACCTACAAAAGGCCATTTAATACTATTGTTATTAAAATTTACACATCAACCACTGATGCCAAAGATGAAGAAATTTAAGATTTACCAACTTCTGCAGACTGAAATTGATCCAACATGCAGTCAAGATGCATTCATGATTACTGGTGATGGGAATGTAAAAGTTGGAAACAAAGTCAAAGGATCAGTGGTTGGAAAGTATGACCTTGGTGATAGAAACTGTGCTAGAGACTACGTGATGGAACTTTGCAAGACCATGAACGATTCATTGCAAACACGTTTTCTCAGCAATGTAAATGCTGACTACACGTGGACCTCGTCAGATGGACTATACAGGAATCAAATCAACTACTTCTGTGGAAAGCGGTAATGGAGAAGCTCAATATCATTAGTCAGAACAGGGCCAGGGCCCAAACTGTGGAACAGATTATCAGTTTCTCATATGCAAGTTCAAGTTGAAACTGAAGAAAATTAAATCAAGTCCACAAGAGCCAAAATATGACTTTGAGTACATCCTCCCTGAATTTAGAGACATCTGAAGAATAGAGCTGATGCATTGACCATGAATGACTGAAGGTCAGAGGCGTTGTGGGATGACATCAACAACATCGTATGTGAAGAGAGTGGAAGGTCAGTAAAGAGACAGGGAAGGAAGAAAAGTCCAAAATGGGTGTCAGAAGAGACTCTGAAACTTCGTCCTGAGCACAGAGTAGCTAAAGCAAATGGAGGAAATGATGAGCTGAACAGAAGATTTCAAGGAGTAGCTCAAGAAAACAAAGTAAAGTATTATAGTGAAATGTGCAGAGAACGGCAGTTAGAAAAGCAAAAGGAAAGACTTGCTTCGCATTTCTGAAGCAGAGAGAACTGAAGAAAAAATTCAAGCCTTGAGTTTGATGCTGAAGGATTCTATGGGCAAAATATTGTGTCATGCAGGAAGCATAAAAAAAAGATGAAAGGAAGACACAGATTCAGTGTACTGATGTTTGGTCATTTCAAGAGGTAGCACATGATCGAGGACCGATAGTATTGATAGAAGAAGGCCAAGCCGCACTGAAGGAACTGGTGAAAAACAAGGCTCCAGGAACTGACAGAATACCAACGGAGATGTTTCAGCAAACGGATGCAACACTGGAAGTGCTCACTTATTTATGCCAAGAAATTTGGAGAACAGTTACCTACCCTACCTACTCAAGGAGATTCATACTTATACCTAAAGAAAGGTGACCAACAGAATGCACAAAGTTTCAAACAATGTGGTATTATTGCCATTAATACCCCACCCAATAAAGGTTTGGTGGAAACAATTCAATACGCTGCTACAGCAATATATTGGCAGGGAACTTCCAGAAATTCAAGCTGCATTTAGAAGAGGGGTTGGAAAGAGGAATCTCATTGCTAATGTTAGATGGATCTTGGCTGAAAGCAAAGAAGACCAGAAAGAGGTTTATTTGTGTTTTATTGACTCTGAAAAGGCATTGGACTGTGTAAATCATAACAAGTCATGCATAACATTACAAAGAATGGGAGTTGCAGAACAATTAATTGTGCTCATGAAGAACCTGTCCATAGACCAAGAGTTGTTCAAGCAGAACAAGGGAATGCTGCATGGTTTAAAACTGGGAAGGGTGTGTGTCAGGGTGTATCCTTTCACCATCCTTCTCCAAACTGTACACTGAGCAAGTAATGCAAGAAGCTGGGCTACATGAAGAACGTAGCATCAGAATTGAAGAAAATTCACTAACAACTGCGATGTGCAGATGAGACAACCTTGCTTGCTGAAAGTGAAGAAGACATGAGACACTTACTAATGAAGATCAAAGCCTTCCGTGTGGATTACACCTCAGCGTAAAAAAATAAACAAAATACTGCTGGACCAATAAGCAACATCATGACAAATGGAGAAATGATGGAGGTTCTCAAGGATTTCATTTTATTTGGATCCACAGTTAAAGCCCGTGGAGGCAGCAGTCAAGAAATCAAATGATGTAGTGCATTGGGCATATCTGCTGCAAAAGATCTCTTCAAAGTGTTAAAAAGCAAAGGTCTCACTTTTACAACTGAGATGCTCCTGACCCCAGCCGTGGTATTTTCAGGTGCCTCGTATGCATGTGAAAGCTGGACAGTGAGTAAGGAAGACTGAAGAAGAGTCGATGCCTTTGAATGTGGGTGTTGGTGAAGAATACTGACTGTACCATGGATGGCCAGAAAAATGAACAATCTGCCCTGAAGAAGTACAACCAGAATGCACCTTAGAAGTGAGGATGGTGAGACTTACCTCGCTTACTCTGGTCGTGTTGTCAGAAGGGACCACTCCCTGGAGAAGAGCATCAGGCTCGGTAAATCAGAGGGTCAGCGAAACAGGGAAGACCCTCAACGAGATGGATTGACACAGTGGCTGCAACGATGGGTTCGAGCACAGCAATGATTGTGAGGAGGTGCTCAACCAATCATTGTTCCATTCAGTTGTGCATGGGGTCACTGTGACTTGTAGCTGACTCCAGGGCACCTAACAACCATAGCAAAATACTGAATAAACATCAACCACTTTTTATGATTGGCTTAATATGATGTTTTTTGGTGGCTGCAGTGTAGTAAATTACTTAGTATGGCTTTTCTACCCATAAGTCATTGTAAACGCAACAGTGGAATGAGCAACTGAGGAGCTCCTGATTGTAAATGTTGTCCACCTGCGTTATTTCTGTGGGCGTGGCACAACACAATGTTATGGGAGGCTCACTCTCAGGTGCTTGCATTTCTGATGCTATGACTGGCTAGTTTGACCACCCTGCCAGGCTCAAAAGGAGGCCTCCTAGAGGCAGAACTCTCTCTGACTGCTGGTGGAGGAAGACATGCTGCTGAAAGAGACACGCACTACTGAAAGAGACATGTGCTGCTGGGAAAGAGATGCAAGAGACACGCATTGCTGAGTAAGACATGCACTGCTTGGGGAGAGACTGTGAGAGACTTGGCTGAGGGACGGTGGGCTGGGAGAGAGACTGAGCATTTTTCCTGAACTTGAATTGTAGCCTGGCGCTTCCCTAATAAACTCCATAATCTGTGAGTTCTGTGTGGCCACTGCAGTGAATTATTGAACTCAGGAGAGAGGTGGTGGTGCTTTGGGAGGAACGGTTGGATAAAGGGCTGGAGGGAGGCAGCATGTCTGGCCTGGCAGGAATAGGCCTTGGGCTATTGATGGTGATTCTGTCTTCCTCTTGTGGGGTTAGAGGAGGTTGGAACATGTGGCCTCCTTGCCCTTTTTGCAGTGGCATAGTGCCTAAGGCAAGAATAGGCCCCAAGCCCGCTAGAGCCAGGAAAGGGAGGGACCAGGAGCAGCCGGGGACCACAGATTGGCAGGATTCAGGTAGGAATTAGGTAAAAGGAGGGTGCAGGCGTTTCCAGCAGCTAAGGGAGACAAACTTGTCTGTCAGTTTGTCATCCTGTGGGGCTTGTACGTTGCTGGGAGGCTTGAGGCTGTGCCCTTGGTGTTTCAGATATCAGCAGAGTTGCACATAGTGCACAAATTTCAATGCAGCTTACAGACTAAGACAGACTAGGAAGAAGGAGGAGGCCATCCACTTCTCAAAAATTGGCCAGGGACACCTTATGAAGAGCAGAGACACACTGTCTGATACATTACTGGGCAACTTTATGAATGGCTTGGAAACATGGTCAGACACAGTGCAGGAAAACTAGCCCCTTGGGTTGGAAGGTACTCAAAACAGGACTGAGAAAGAGCTGCCTCATTAAAGTAGAACCAACCTTCATGACATGGATAAAGTAAGTCTTTCAGGACCTCCATGTGCTGACGTAGCATGACTCAAATTGAGGAGAAACAGCTGCAAACATCCATTAATAATTGGAACATGGAATGTACGAAGTATAAATCTAGGAAAATTGGAAGTTGTGAAAAATGAAATGGAACACATAAAGATTGAAATCCTAGGCATTAGTGAGCTGAAATGGATTGGTTTTGGCCATTTTGAATCAGACAACCATATGATCTACTATACCAGGAATGACAAATCAAAGAGGAATGCCATGGCATTCATCATCACAAAGGATGTTTTAAGATCTGTCCTGAAATACAGTGCTGTCAGTGACAGGATAATATCCATACACCTACAAGGAAGACCAGTTGATATGATTATTATTCAAATTTATGCACCAGCGACCAAAGCCAAAGATGAGGAAATTGAAGATTTTTGATCGACTTCTGCAGTCTGAAATTGATCAAACATGCAATCAAGATGGGTTGCTTATCACGGTGATTGGAATGCAAAAGTTGGGAACAAAGAAGAATCACTGGTAGTTGGAAATTTTGGCCTTGGTGACAGAAATGACGCTGGAGACTGCATGATAGAATTTTGCATGACCAACGACTTGTTCATTGCAAACACCTTTTTTCAACAACACAAATGGCAGCTATACACGTGGACTTCACCAGACTGAGTACACAGGAATCAGATTGACTACATCTGTGGCAAGAGGCAATGGAAAAGCTGAATATCTTCAGCCAAAACCAGGCCAGGAGCTGATTGTGGAACAGACCATCAACTGCTCATATGCAAGTTCAACTTCAGGTTGAA
>NW_006922626.1:219221-220004 GCF_000298275.1 Orycteropus afer afer
AGGCTGTCAATCTTCACAGAAGCAAAGCCCAAACCACACTCACTGCTGTGGAGTCCATTCTGACCCACAGCGCCCCTAGAGGACAGAGAGGAGCTGCCCCACAGGGTTTCCAAGGCTGGAATTGTTACAAGAGCTGATCACCAGGTCTTTCTCCCGTGGAAAAAATTCAGCTGAATGTAGAACCGTGACTTCTATTTTAGGTGATTTGTACTGACATATTATTGACATAACATACATACGAATTCAGCAAAGAAAAGCTCACTCTGTTGTTTGTAACTCTGAAGGTACAGTGGTTAAGTGCTTGGATAGTAACTGAAAGGTTGGTGGTTTGAACCCACTGAGTGGTTCTGCAGGAGAAAGACTAGCTCCTGCAAAGATGAGAGCCTAGGAAACCCTCTGGGGCAGTTCCACTCTGTCCTGCAGGGTCGCCATGAATTGAACTCGACTCCATGACACTCAACAACAAGAAGCAATTTTCAAAATTGGATCCAGTGCCAGCCACACAGCAGTCCCAGAGCACTTTGTCAGGTCACACTGCCCTTTTATCTTTTCAGGTTGGACCCCTCCTCTGCACTTAGGAGTCCTGGTGGCACAGTGGATAACTGCTCAGCTGATAACCAAAAGGTTGGCGGTTTGAACCCACCAGCTGCTCTGCCAGAGCAAGATGAGGCAGTTGGCGTCCAAAAACATTGACAGCCTAGGAGACCCTGTGGGGCAGTTCCACTCTGTCCTCTAGGGGCGCTGTGGGTCAGAATGGACTCCACGGCAGTGGGTGTGGTTTGG
>NW_006922626.1:221029-221554 GCF_000298275.1 Orycteropus afer afer
CCTTTCAGTAAGTTCTAAGAACGTTCCAATTCTCTTTTGACCAGCAGCCAAGTGCAAACGTCCTCTCACCCCATGGCTTCTCTTCCCTGCCAGCTCGTCGCACGGGTGGACTTTGATGGAAAGGCAGTGCCTGGTGGGGCCATTCCAGACAATGGAGCAATCACCAGCAAGATTTCTTTCTCTTACAGGAGAAAGGTGCCTCTTTCGTTTGGGGTTCCTATTTTCTTCCAATGATGAGACTAAGTAACACCGTTCACTCAACTGCACACTTGCTGGCATTTGGGGGCAGCCACTGGAGACGGGGCGATCTGAAACGGGAGAAAAGGGGATCATTAAGCTAAAAGTAAAATGAATTCCAAGCTTTGACTGTCTCTGGGGCCTCTCAAGTGCCATAGTTTTGCTTAATGAGAGTGCCAGCAGTGAGGTCGTAAGCCAGTGCCACTCAGCTCCGACAGTGCAAGCCGCGGTCTCAGTAAACTGCGTGTGACCACAGACCGGGAATAAGCCCCGACTTGAAATGACCTC
>NW_006922626.1:222889-226057 GCF_000298275.1 Orycteropus afer afer
TTCCGCATCTCATGGAGTCGGCCCTCCCCAGCCCTGGGGCCGCCCCTGGTCTCCCCCTCCTCCATCCTGTCATACTCAACACACTGTCGTTTTTGTTACCTTCGCTCAAAGTGCTCCCGGAAGCTATGGTGGGAAATGAGGACAAAACGAACGCGAGAAGGCAGACACAGGTGGGCGTCTCACATGAGAGAATTCGAGACACAAGGTGGCCTCACACCTGTTGGCGTAAGCTGCCTCTGACTTCCTCTCTTTTCCACACTCTCTTGATCGTGTCTGAAGGTGTCAGAAATGCCTGCCTTGCTTTCTTAGGACATAGTCTCCAGTTTGCTTTAAATTCCTCTTCATTTTCCTGCTTTGTGTAAATGTCTAGTTGGTGTTGTTGGCTGCTGTCAGTCCAAGCTGACTCACGCCAGCCCCACGTGTGGGGGGCGGGGCTGCTCCAGGGGGTCTGCACGGCTGTGACCTTTCACAAGCTGAGCTCCAGGCCTGTCGTGTGAGGCACCTCTGGGTGGGTTCGAGTCACCCACCTTTTGATTGGGGAGGCAGTCCCCAGCATACAGCACGTTCTGTATGAGGCCCACCTAAGTCAGTTCTGATGTCAATTGAATGCTCTCTCTCTTTTTTTTTTTTGGTCTTTCTTACTGTGGGCTTCTGTTACCAGGATCTTTGTAAATCAGGTCTGTTTTTGACTTTGAGGGCTGGAAACCTTACATAAAAAACTAGAGATGATGACATCAACAGATTACATGCTGCAACACCATATGGATACACAGTGTTAATGGCAACATGTACAAAAACTAAAAGAGACCGTTCTAATTATGGTTCAGGCAGTAAGCCAGTCCAGGGGCAGCAGAAGGGGGGTGTTTGTGTGCGTGGAGCACCCCAGGGGCAGGCCAGGTAAGCGAGCAGGGTGAGGGGGACCAGGAAATGAGTGGAGCGGTTTGGAACAGCTCAGGGAGCCAAACTCCTCTGCCAGTTGTTGTACTGTGGTGGCTTGCGTGTTGCTGTGAGGCTGGAGGCTATGCCACCAGTGTTTCAAATGCCAGCAGGGTCACGCATGGTGGACAGGTTTCAACAGAGCTTCCAGACTAAGACAGACTCGGAATAAGGAAGGGGCCATCCACTTCTCAAAGAACTGGCTAGTGAAAACATTATGAATAGCAGTGGAACACTTCTGATATATTACTGGAAAACTTTATGAATAGCCCTGAAACTCTGTGTGATATAGTTTCCAGAAGATGAGCCCCTCAGGTCAGAAGGCTCTCAAAATATGACTGAAGAAGGGCTGTCTCCTCAGGATAGAGCCGACCTTAATGATGTGGACGGAGTAAAGCTTTTGGGACCTCCATTGGCTGATGTGGCACGTCCCAAGATGAGAAGAAACAGCTCCAAACATCTATTAATAATCAGAACATGGAATGTACGAAGTATGAATCTAGAGAAATTGAAAGTTGTCAAAAATGAAATGGAATGCATAAAGATTGATATCCCAGGAGTTGTTGTTGTTGTTATGTGCCATCAAGTCGGACCCAACTCATAACGACCCCTCCTTGGGTTTCTGAGGCAGTATCACTACAGAAGTAGATTGCCCCATCTTCCTTCCGAGCAATAGCTGGTGGGTTTGAACTGCCAGCTTTCTGGTTAGCAGTCAAGTGCCTTAGGCACTACATTACCAGAGCTCCCTGAAATGGACTGATTTTGGTGATTTTGAATCAGACAATCATATGAACTACTATACTGGGAATCACAAATTGAAGAAAAATGGCTTGATGTTCATCATCTCAAAGAATGTATCAACAGCTATCTTAAAGTACAGTCCTGTCAGTGATAGGATAATATCCATATGCCTACGAGGAAGACCAGTTAATACTTGTATTATTCAAATTTATACACCAACCACCAAAGCCAAAGATGAGGAAATTGAAGATTTTTACCAACTTGTGCAGTCTGAAATTGACCGAACATGCACTCAAAATGTGTTAATTATCACTTGTGATTGGAATGCAAAAGTTGGAAGCAAAGAAGAATCACCAGTAGTTGAGAAATATGGCCTTGGTGATAGAAATAATGCTGGAGATCGCATGATAGAATTTTTCAAGACCAATCACTTATTCATTGCAAATACGTTTCTTCAACAACACAAATGGCAGCTATACCAGATGAAGTACACAGGAAGCAGACTGACTACATCTGTGGCAAGAGGCAATGGAGAAGCTCAATATCTTCAGTATGAATGAAGTATGAATCTAGGGAAATTAGAAGTTGTCAAAAATGAAATGAAATGCATAAAGATTGAGACCCCAGGCATTAGTGAGCTGAAATGGACTGGTTTTGGCCAGGAAGTGATTGTGGAACAGACCATCAACTGCTCACATGCAAGTTCAAGTTGAAGCTGAAGACAATTAAAAGTAGTCCACAAGAGCCAAAATGTGATCTTGATTATATTCCCCCTGAATTTAGAGACCCTCTAAAGAATAGATTTGATGCCCTGAACTGACCAAACACCAGAGCAGTTGTGGGATGATGTCAAGAACATCATTAATGAAGAAAGCAGGTCATTAAAAAGATAGGAAAGGAAGAAAAGACCCAAATGGATATGAGAAGAGACTCTGAAACTTGCTCTTGAACAGAGAGTAGCTAAAGCAAATGGAAGAATCGACAGGATAAAAGAGGTGAACTGAAGATTTCAAAGAGCAGCTGGAGAAGGCAAAGGCAATTATTATAATGAAATGTGCAAAGACCTGGAGTTAGAAAACCAAAAGGGAAGAACACGCTTGCATTCCTCAAGCTGAAAGAATTGAGGAAGAAAATTAAGCCTGGAATTGCAATGCTGAAACATTCCATGGGCAATGTGTTGAGTGATGCAGGAAACAGCAAAAGAAGATGGATGGTGGGATAGTTGGGGCTGTGTGTCAGCTTGGCTGGACCATGAGTCTGAGTGGTCTATAAGCATTTGCAATGTGGTTATTCCCATGATGAGATCGAATATATGTGTTTTGAACAGTCAGTCTGGTGAAAGGGAGTTTCCCTAGGGGTGTGGCCTGCTTCCACTATATAAATGGACATCCTGGGAACACGAAAGACTCTTCTGTGGACTGGGATCCTGTTGTGCTGCCGAGAGCTGTCCGTGAGTGAACAGTCCACCATTCAGCCTGGAGATCTTGGATT
>NW_006922626.1:228127-234021 GCF_000298275.1 Orycteropus afer afer
ACAACAATGAGTATGGCTCGCCGCAACTTGACTGTGTGCTGGGAATTGCTGGGTTGACCATTTAACCGTGTGCACCACCCAGAGACTCCTAAAGGAAACCTGGGGGTTAAGCTCGGCCCCTGGCTGAAAGATTCGCAGTCCGACCCACCCCCACCCACCCCCCGCCAGCTGCTTGGCTCTGTGGGGAAGTTCTCCCCATCACATGGGGTCACCGAGTTGACACGGACTTGAGGGCACCCACCAACAAGTTGCCTCGTCGTCTCGTCCGCACTCGCCCTGCGGCCTGCGTGCTTTGCCCAGGTACGCGCTCTGCATGGGGATCGTGGGGGAACAAAGTCATTGACAACGTCTACCCGGCTGTTACAGCCACTGTGCTGAACATTCCCCTGCGTGAGTTTACGTAATTCTCATAGCAAACTCGGGAGGTTAGCACGGGTCCCATCTCACTTGTACCCATGAGAAACAGAAAAGTTAAGTGCCCTTTTCTGAAAGAAGTGAGTGCCAGAGCCTTGCTAATCTGTGCTCCGCATTAAACCCCCGCCACGAGTGGATTCAGCTCACAGTGACCCGTGCGACAGAGGACAGCTGCCCCATAGGGTTTCCTAGGCTAGAATCTTTATGGGGGCAGATCACCAGGTCTCTCGCCCACGTAGCAGCCGGTGGGTTCAAACCGCCAACCTTCCAGTTAGCAGCAGCATGCTTGACCACTGCACCACCAGTGCGTGTTGGAGCACGACTCCAGGTTTGTAATTTACAGCCCGGGTTGGTGTATGGCACCTACGTGCTGAATAGACGCTTTTGTTCTATGTCATTCTCCTCCCCCAGGCACCTAATAATGTCACCAAAGATCATGTTCCCTTCTTTGTCTATGACGTGTGGAATTTACCATCGACCAAGTCTTTCACAAGAATAAGATCTAACTAGCACCTGTGCATTTACCCTTATGGACCAAAGTAATTGATTTTCTATTGGTCACTGTTAAAGTTCTGTCTAGGTCAGTTCAACTCATTCTAACGTGTGGACATCTGCCTGCATTCTGACGCTGTCAACGCATGGACGTCCTATTCTCTTTGACTTTATATCCATATGTATCTTCAACGTGCCTTTATGGGAGACACTGAGAAGAATGGACAAAGAAAGCAAAGAACACATTTTAACTGCAAACCACCAGATCCCTTCCTCTAAGTTGCTAATCACCATCCTCTAAGTCCGTTCATTCAGCCGGTTGTTAATCCGCCTAATTGCATTGGCTCAGCCTGTATTCTTCCTCTTGTCTCCAGTGACACCGTGAAGGATTTATAAAATGCTCCCCTTGAAGTTCGGGTGTATTTTATCTACTGCATTTCCTTAAACTATTGTCTCCAACTAATTTGGCCAGAGTCAATTTGGCTAACAGCAGTTTGACAAAAAGCAATTTGCTATACAAGACCTTTTGTCAAAATAATGAACTAGTTAAAAGGGGGTAACAGCAATTAGTAATTTTTCACAGTTGGTCATTGCTGTGTGGTGCTAGACAGATCTGCAGCCATTTGATGTTTTTCTTTCTGTTTGCACACATTCCTCTTTTTCCCCACAATGTGATTTTTTTCTTTCTGGCTTATTTTGTGTTGTTTATCAAGTGTTGTTTATAACAGACAATAATGGAAACCATCGAAACATGGAGGAATTAGTTAAAAGAACACAAATGCCCAACGATTGATCGATGGCTTTAAAAGATGACAGTAGGTTCCAGTTACCATCCGGGAGGTAACATAGCAAATATAGTCATACAAGAGCATAGCAATGATCGTCATGCACTAAGTGGGTGTCACCACACCTGAATGGCTGTGTTTTTGGCATTTCTTACCTGGTTTGTGTTTATGAATTTTCCTCAAAGAGCATATGTTGTTTAAAAAGCAGAAAAAAAAATTTCAAAAATCCTAGTTATAGTAAACTGTTCCACTGTTTTATAAGTTTCAGATATTAGTACCTGTTGGACTTAAGCAGGCATGGTGGTGCAAAGTTTAGGTGGTTGGCTTCTAACTGCAAGGTTGGTGGTTTAAACCCACCAGCTGCTACATGGGAGAAAGATGAGGCAGTCAGCTTTCATAAAGATATCCTTAAAAACCCTGTGGTGCAGTTCCACTCTGTCCTCTAGGGGCGCTGTGGGTCAGAATGGACTCCACGGCAGTGGGTGTGGTTTGGGCTTTGCTTCTGTGAAGATTGACAGCCTTGGAGACCCTGTGCTGCAGTTCCACTCTGTCCTCTAGGGGCGCTGTGAGTCAGAATGGACTCCACAGCAGTGGGTGTGGTTTGGGCTTTGCTTCTGTGAAGATTGACAGCCTGGGAAACCCTGTGGGGCAGTTCCACTCTGTCCTCTAGGGGCGCTGTGAATCAGAATCTACTCCACGGCAGTGGGTGTGGTTTGGCTTTGCTTCTGTAAAGATAATAGCCTAGGAAACCCTAAGGCACAGTTCTGGGGTTTTACTCACTGTGAGTCAGATTCAACTTAGAACATTGCTGGCTTTTGTTGTCCCCTAAGCAGTTAAAAAAAAAGAAAAAAACTTTTAACAAACGAGTAATTGTGTGAGGTGCAGTTCAAAATACATAAGGATAAAAATATAATTTCTAAAAACTGTACAATAGTGTTTAAAGATGCTTGCTGTCT
This sequence comes from Orycteropus afer afer, assembly GCF_000298275.1. NCBI lineage: Eukaryota > Metazoa > Chordata > Mammalia > Tubulidentata > Orycteropodidae > Orycteropus > Orycteropus afer. The sequence continues at coordinate 230,775 of NW_006922626.1, forward strand.
TATAAAGCAGCCCCATGTTGCATCATAATTACTCAGACTTGGAAATCTAATGCCTGAACAAAATTATTTTCAGCCAATTTGTTGTATTGACCAACTGGCTTTTGTCCAAATTACTTTTGGACAAATAAAATGCTATCCAGCTAACAGTCTAGAAATCCATTAAAGGGGAAAATGTGATTAGCTTGTCAATTTACTTTGTAGTGCATCTATGCCACGTTCTAGGAGCCTTGAAGATGCTGTGGTTAAGTGCTCAGGTACTAGCCAAAAGGTGAGTGGTTCAAACCCACAAGCTGCTCCTAAGAAGGAAGATGTGGTAATCTGCTTTCATAAAGATGTTGTTATTGTTGTTGTTGTTGTTGTTAAGTGCCATCGAATCGTTTTCGACTCATAGCGACCCCATGCACAGCAGAACGAAACACTGCCCGATCTCGTGCTCCCTGAGTTGTCCCTGGGGCTGACTGCTCCTCTGTCCGGGTTCCTGGCTTTTATCCCCTTTCTCCTGCTCTTCTGGCCTGCTACTCTGGGCGGGCCTCAGTTTCCTCTCCTCACCTAATCCCCAGGGTCACAGGTGAGGAGAGACAACTCAGGGATGCCCAAAGTAGAAGGCGAGAAGAGCAGGAGAAAGGGGATTAAAAGCCAGCAAGCCAGGGAGAAGAGCAATCAGCCGAAGGGATTAGCCTTGGAGACCCTGTGGTGCAGTTCCACTCTGTCCTCTAGGGGCGCTGTGGGTCAGAATGGACTCCACGGCAGTGGGTGTGGATTGGGCTTTGTTTCTGTGAAGACTGACAGCCTTGGAGACCCTGTGGGGCAGTTCCACTCTGTCCTCTAGGGGCGCTGTGGGTCAGAACGGACTCCACGGCAGTGGGTGTGGTTTGGGCTTTGCTTCTGTGAAGACTGACAGCCTTGGAGACCCTGTGGTGCAGTTCCACTCTGTCCACTAGGGGCGCTGTGGGTCGGAACTGACTGGATGGCAGTGGGGTTTTTGTTTTGTTTTGTTTTGTTTTATACTTCCTGACTAAATAAAGTTTACTGTGTCACAGTTACACTTCAACTCATAGGCAGCAGCATCCAATGTCAGGCATTGCACATCTCTTGAGGATTGTAGCATTATCTCTGTTCAATTTTATTTTAGAAAATATCACCGTGAAGTGCATCATGGCTCCCAAATGCAGCAACACCAGGGCTAGTGATGGCAGCCCCAAGAGACAAAGGAACATATCGATTTGAAAGTGAAACAAAAGGTTATTAAACAACATGAAAGTGAAAAATCAGTGAATGCTCTTGCTTGAGGTTTAGACATATCCCAGTGGATAATCACAATGATCCTCAAAAACTAATGAAAATTTCTTCATGCTGTTAAAGGATCAGCTCCACTGAATGGTACAAGGCTAATGAAGATGTGAGATGAACCTGTGTCGGATACGGAGAAACTGCTAATGAGGTGGATCAGGGACCAGACACAAAAGCGAATCCCTGTCAGCCCGATGACGATCATTGCTAACACAAGAGGTTTGTTCTCACAGTAGCCCAATCACATTACATCCTGTTTCACAGAACGTATCGTGGATGTTATATACCACATGACTGTATCGATGTATATATGTGTGTGTACATGTGTGTGTGTATATGTATGTACTAAGGTTGGGCAATCCTACTTCCGTATGATACTGCCTCGGAAACCCAAGGAGGGGTCGCTATGAGTCGGGGTTGACTCGACGGCACATAACAACAACAACAACAAGGACCTTTGGTGGTATAGTGCCTAAAAAACATTTGACTGCTAACCAGAAGGTTGGCAGTTCAAATCCACCAGCCACTCTGTGGAAAGAAGACTGGGCAATCTACTCCCATAAAAATTTACCACCTCAGAAACCCAAAGGGGGTCACTGCAAGTCAGAATTGACTAGATGGCAGTGAATTTAGTTTAGTTTATATGTGTGTGTGTGTGTATAGGAGCTCTGGTGGCATAGTGCCTAAGACATTTGACTGCTAACCAGAAGGCTCACGGTTCAAACCCACCAGGCACTCCTCGGAAGGAAGGTTGAACAATCTACTTCCATAGTGATATTGCCTCAGAAACCCAAGGAGGGGTCGCTACGGGTTGGGTCTGACTCGACGGCACAAAACAACAACAACAAATATATATATATATTTATGTATGGGAGCTCTGGTGGCATAGTGCCTAAGACATTTGACTGCTAACCAGAAGTCTGGCTCTTAAAACCCACCAGCCACTCCTCAGAAGGAAGGTTGGGCAATCTACTTCCTTAGTGATACTGCCTTGGAAACCCAAGGAGGGGTTGCTATGAGTTGGGTTCGACTCAATGACACATAACAATAACAACAACAAGGTATATATGTATGTATATACATTCATACATACATTCATACATATATGATCTGAATGTATGTGTATGTATGTATATAAGGAGCTCTGATGGGGTGAGTGCGTAGGGCATCGGGCTGTTAACTAGAAGGTTGGTGGTTCAAACCCACCAGCCGCCCCGTGGAATGAAGATGGGGCAGTCTGCTTCCATGAAGATTTATGGCCTCGGAAACCCCCATTGGGTTATTTTATATAGTATTGAACTGGCAGTATTCAACTGAAAGGTCAGCAGTTCGAACCCACCAGCTGCTTGGCGGGAGAAGGATCGGGCAGCCTGTTCCTGTGAAGATGACAGCCTGGAAAGCCCCTTAGGGCATGTGCTGTGTCGCAGGGTCACTCTGAGCTGGGATTGACTCGATGCCGCTTGACAACGACGTGTATGTATATATTAGACACAACCGGCACCCAAATGGGCTGAAACGGCAGTGCTGGTGACAATGGTTTGCACATAAGGTCGCTGTGACCACAGCAAACACCTGTGCGTGTCTCACTGGTCTGATTCTCTAGCACCGCCCAGACAGACCCCGCTGAACTCAGTCCCAGGCGGGGAAAACGGACAGCTGGCACTGGTTGGTGTGCCCACTGGTGTCCAACCCCTGCCAGACCCGACTCTTAGGCTGCTGGAACCCCTTAAGGCCCCAGCCTGGCTTGGGGCTGCGGAGCCCAGGAGCAGGATTGGGCCCTTTCTTGTCCGGTCCACCTGCCGGGTGCACCGAGGGGAGGCTGCTGGGCGGCAGGGCTCTCCGTGTGGCTCTGCGGGGCTTCACAGGCAGCCTCCTTTCCTCAGGCCGTGGGTCACGGATCAGTGGTGGAACCCTCGCCTGCTGCGGGGGGACCCGGGTTCAAGTCCCGGGCAATGCA
>NW_006922626.1:235286-243910 GCF_000298275.1 Orycteropus afer afer
AATGGAAGCAGCATCAGTGAGTCAAGAATCAGCAGCGCCTCTGCCGGCTCTGGCCCTGTGGGATCCCCTTGGGGACACGGCAGGTACCAGACGTTCTGAACGATGCAAATGCCCGGGAGGCCTTGAACACCAGGTCTCCACGGAGGTGACTTCACGACTCCTCTTCTCCATCACCGGGAGGGGTGACGAGGAACGTGTGGCGGGAAACCCAAAGGTTATTTCCCACAGTGCTGAACAAAGAAAGTGAGACCACTCTGCAGACCCCGGGATTTTCTGTACGAGTGCTCCGGGCCCCCCCAGCAGTTCCTGAAATCTACTCTCAAGAGGGGTGATTCGGTTCTCACGGTCAGCATTATGGCGGAGTGGGTTAAAAAATGCTTATTTTATACCAAGCATTCTAGGTTCCAAGGAGCCCTGGTGGTGCAGTGGTTAAAGCGCCTGCCTGCTAACTCAACAGTCAGTGGTTTGATCCCACCAGCCACTCCACAGGAGAAAGCTGTGGCCGTACAGACTGTTGTTTTTAGCTGCCGTCGTGTTGGCTCTGACTCATAGTGACCCTGTGAACAACAGAACGAAACGCCACCCGGCCCTATGCCAGCCTCACAGTCCTTGCTACACCTGAGCCCATCGTTGCAGCCACTGTCAATCCACCTTGTTGAAGGCCTTGCCCTTTTTCACTGACCCTCCACTTTACGAAGCATGACATCCTTCTCCAGGGAGTGGTCCCTTCTGACAACATGGCCAAAGTCGGTGAGACAAAGCCTGGCCATCTCGCTTCCAGGGAGCATTCCTGCTGCACTTCCTCCAACACACATCTGTTCCCTCTTTGGGCGGCCCATGGTACGTTCAGCACCCTTCGCCAGCACCATAGTTCAAACGTGTCAGTTCCTCCTCAGTCTTCCTCGTTCATTGTCCACTTTCAGATGCGTGCGAGGTGACTGAAAATACCATGGCTTGGGTCAGGTGCACCTTCGTCTTCAAAGAGACATCTTTGTTCTTCAGCACTTTAAAGAGGTCATTTGCTGCAGATCTGCCCAGGGCAATGCGTCTCATTTCTTAACTGCTGCTTTGATTGGTGTTGACTGTGGAACCAAGTGATATGAAATCTTTGACAACTTCACTTTTGTCTCCATTTAGCATGATGCTGCTTATTGGTCCGGCTGTGAGGATGTTTGTTTTCTTTATGTTGAGGTGTAATCCATACTGCATATTGTAGTCTTCAATCTTCATCAGTAAGTGCTTCCAGTCATCCCAATTTCAGCAGCTGAGCACTTAGTCACCGCACCACAAGGGCATAGGTTCTTGTGGTGGTTCAGTTTGTGTGTCAACTTGGCTGGGCCTGGTTGAGTGGCTGGGAAGCTGGATGTGGTATTCCCCATGAGGAGACAGGTCATCAGCTCCTGGTAGAATCTATTGTGAGCAGCTGAGTAGCTGCCTTAGAGAATGTGGTCTGCTTCCTGTATTTAAGCAGAAGCCTTGGGCAGTGGTTTCTAGCCTGTGGCACACTTGGACCCTGCACGTAGCCGTGTCGTTGCTCAGCAGCCTGCTATGCTCTGCCGACCTTGGGACTTACAATGGACTTAAGTTAATGGCCTGCCGTGTGGTTTGGTAACATCAGGACTGTGCCTTTTGACTTGTCAACCTTGGGGCTTGTCAGCCTCAGCAGCCAGCAGGTGTCTGAGTGAAGAAACGCCTCTAGCTCCAGTGGGCCAGGCGCAGGAGGCAGAGCTGGACCCCAAGGTTGAGGGGCTTTCACTCAGCCCCTAGAGCCTGGCACTGTGAACTTGGACTTAAAGCCTCCAAACTGTAAGAGAATAATCTCCTGCTTGTTAAGGCCATCCCATTTGTGGTGTATTCTTGTCAGAGCAGCACCAGGGAACCAGAACAGTTATGGAGAAAATAGTTGTCAGAACAATACTGAGTTCAGTAGCTGCAAGAGACGGAAGGTCTGTGTGGCCACAAGGCATGGCTTTGGGAGTCCCTGGCTGGTACAGACAATTGTGCTTGGCAGCTGATTGAGAAGTTCAAGTCAAATTGGAGGACTGACGACCTGCTTCCAAAAACTAGCCACTGAAAACCCTGGGAGTACAGCTCTGCTCTGACACCCGGGGGTGCCGTGAGTCTGAGAACTGAGGAAGAAAGGCCTGGCATCTGCTCCCATAAAGACTGCAGCCAGGAAACCCTGTGGGGCAGTTCCACTCTGTCAGACAGGGTCACTGTGAGTCGGAGTCCACACAAAGCACTCCCAGCGACAACAATATATTTAACTCCACCCCCTTCCATCTTCAAACAACGAGATAATGGTGAAATGACCACTGTTAGGCCTGGTTTGACTAAACAAACTAGCAGACTGGACAACCTTAGATGTCATTGCTTACCTTCATAATGTCCACTGTTCAGATTTCCACACAGCTGAAATCAGATCTCATGAATCAAGAAAATAAAAATACCATGGGCACAGGGGTGGAGAAGGTGTGTGTGACTTTCATGTGATCACCCAGCAGCTATGCAGAAGGAAGTCCTGGTCATCTGCTTCCATGAAAATTATAGCCAACAAGCCCTATGGGACAGGTCCACTCTGTAACACATGAGGGTCACCAGAAGTCAATGTCAATTTGAAGGCAGCTAAACACAAGAACAACTGTACTTTTTGTTACCACTGCCATCAAGCGGATTCCGACCCACAGCGCCCCTAGAGGACAGAGTGGAACTGCCCACAGGGTCTCCAAGGCTGTCAATCTTCACAGAAGCAAAGCCCAAACCACACCCACTGCCGTGGAGTCCATTCTGACCCACAGCGCCCCTAGAGGACAGAGTGGAACTGCCCACAGGGTCTCCAAGGCTGTCAATCTTCACAGAAGCAAAGCCCAAACCACACCCACTGCCGTGAGTCGATTCTGACTCACAGCGCCCCTAGAGGACAGAGTGGAACTGCCCCACAGTGTTTCCAAGGATGTCAATGTTCATGGAAGCTGACTGCCTCATCTTCTCCCATGGAGTGGCTTGTGGGTTTGAATTACTGACCTTTTGGTTAGCAGCCGAATGCCTTAACCACTGTGCCACCAGAGCTCCTCACATATACAGTAGGTCTAGAGAAACTCTTGAATTCCCTTGGGATAACGTTACTGCCATCGACACACTATAGAATTTTTTCTGACATCAGTTCAATTGTGTAACCATTTTGTTGTTGTTGTTATGTACCATCGAGTCGGCCCCAACTCATAGCAACCTCTCCTTTGGTTTCCGAGGCAATATCACTACAGAAGTAGGATTGCCCAACCTTCCAACCATAAGATCTATAAAAATAACAGAAGGAGAAAATTTTTCCAACAGACAGGTTCATGTGAATTGAGAAGATCCCTTCATGTAAAACAGAGTGTGGAAAACATAGAAGATGGTTCGGTCTGTCCTGTCCCCAACCCCTAACAATAGGTGGGCTTGTCTGAAACAGTCCAATTCCATCATCATGACCCGGGATTGGCTTTGGTCCCACCTCCTGAGAAATACCCTTGGGGTTTAATTGTTAAATAGTTTGTCTGTTTTCAAATATCAAGTTCATTTCAGGTTCACGGACTTTATCCTACTTCGTATTATCATTGCATTCTGGCTGTCGGCCTCCCTTCTCGGCGTCCGCCACCCCCAGTGCCATGATCCCCTTTCTCTCACAAGCTTACTCATGTCCCAGAGGAAACTGGAGCAGTTCATCTCCAAGAACAAAAGGACGAGTATTCATTGTCCTGCCAGCCCTCTCTGACTTCATTTTCTGCTACCCAAGGAGCAAGTCATCAAAAATTAATGTTGAGAGATGACACGTACCTGCTCTTCAATTCCGTAGCAAAATCATAATTTTTCCATGAGCTCTCGTACCTCCCTGAGCATGAATTATTCATCAAGTACCAGTTTGGGTAAAAGCACGCTCAATGATGGATTCCAGCTGGCACCAGGAAATTCGCTGAGGGAAGCTGCAATGTTGTAGAGCCTCAAAATTCAGACACGTAGTTCAAAAGTGCCTCCGCATCCCTACCCTGGGATTCAAACCCTTCAAGTATGTAAATAGAATCTCAGTGAGAACCAATTATTTTCTAAGCTGGAATAGACCCTCAGCGCTGAATGACTAAGGAGGCTTGGTAGTGCAGTGGTTATGTGCTTGGCTGCTAAGTGAAAGGTTGGCAGATCGAACCCACCAGTGGCTCATCAGCAGAAAGACCTGCAATTTACCTCCATAAGGAGTACAGCCAGGGATTCAAGATGGAGTCTCGTCAGTAATCACCACGCTATTTCCCTCTAGCATCTTAGTGCTTGAAAAACTAGCTACAACAGTTTGAATTAGGGATTTTGGTGCTCTGAACAGCTCACTGAGTCAGAGTGCACCAAAGTCAGAGGAGTAGAATTAGAGGAAAGCTACAGGGGAAGAAACAAACAGAAGAAGATCTATCCTGTGGAGTGAGGACAGGCAGCTGAGAAAGGCCATTAGAGACTTCCCTGGGGGAGCGACTGGCAGGCGAGAACAGCCATCGAGACCTCCCGGGGTCAAAGCAGAAGACACTCCATACCAGCACGCCAGCGGCCACACCAGCATACCATCGATCACCCCAAGTCTCTACCTTTAGCACCTGATTTTATTGGTAACTTGGGTTGGCTAGGTGCAAGCGGGCATATCCAGCACCACTGAAACCCAAGCAGAGAGTCCACTGGTGCGCCAGGAGGGAGGAGCTCGCACCCCCCTCAGTGGATCACTGAATAGGCTTGGGTCAGCTTAGTGGCACCGAGAGGCCTGCGCGTGACTTTATCACTAATGCTGGGACCACAGATTACTAAGAGGCACTCTCCCGACTCCAGCGCAGCTGAAACCGAGCACATCTATGGCGCTGCACACAGGCGGACTCACAAACTCCTGAGGCGATCGCGGTCTGGGCAGGTTGGGCCAGCACCGTGGGTGAGCAGGGTGGTGAGAGAAATACCCGCGGAGGATCGTGGAGCCGGGAAATTGCCTTGGGTTGGCTTTTTGGCACCGAGGGGCCTTGAGAGCTGGGTTTTTGTGTGTGCCTGAGCCGGGAAGAAAGTGGTGACCTCCTAACAACTGGAGTCTTTGCTGAAATTGAGCTGTGGTCCTGTAAATAAAAGTACAACGTCATCAGTAGCCCGCTCAAAGCCCTAGAAACAGACCCTAGCAACAGCAAGCTTTCTTTCTTCTGCCCCCACCTTCTCCACCAATAATTTCACTCAACCAAGAGAAAAAACCACATTCAGCCAACATAAAACCTCCCAGTTCGAACTCTAAACCCTCTTTACAACAAACAGAAACCCATACACATTCCAAACAGTGATTCCACCATCACAAAGAAAACTGCAGAGCAACCCAGCATATCTGAATTAATAACTAAATAAGGTAAAATAAATAAAATACACCAGCCTCACCTTTTCAAAACATTATACCATAAAACCAAGAAAAAAACAAATCAATACATAACCAACAGTTAAAGACAACCTCAAAGTGTCTAGGAAACAACAGGCAACCTCAAATCAAACAAACAAACAACAACAACACACACACACACACACACAAAAAACAGGACAAGGCATAGAAGTAAAACCACAAAGAAAAATCTCATTAAACATGGAGGAAGAGGAGGCAATAGAATTATATGAGAAGTAATTTAGAAGATACGTTTATAAATGTATACAAGAGCCTAAGGAAACCCCAGACAGAAACAAGGAGAACACACACAGTTCCCTGAAGTAACTCAGGAAAATCACTGAGAAACAGAATAATAAGATTAATGCACAATCAGAACTCATACAAACACAGCAGTTAGAAATGCAGAAGATGAGAACCAAAATGACAGAATTAGACAACACAGTAGAAGCACAAAAGAGTAGGTTAGAACTGGCTGAAGAATGCATGTCCCAACTAGAAGATAAGTCCTTGGACACTAGCCTGTATGAAGAGAAATCAGAACACAGATTTAAGAGAAATGAAGAGAACCTAAGAATTATATGCGATGACATGAGAAAAAAGAACATAAGACTCATTGGAATTCCAGAACAAGAGGTGAAAAAGATCACTGAGAAAATTGTGGAAGACCTGCTAACAGAAAGCTTTCCCCATAGCATGAAGGAAGAAAATATATTTCTCCAAGAAGTTCATAGGACCCCACACAAGATAGATCCCAAGAGAAAAACACCGAGGCATATTATAATCAAACTTTCCAAAACCAAAGACAAAGAAAAAATTTTGAGAGCTGCCTGGAAAAAAAGAAATATTACTTATAATAATCAAAAAGTTAGGCTGAGCTCCAATTACTTAGCAGAAACCATACAGTCAAGAAGGCAATGGGATAGCATATATAAAATACTGAAGGCAAAGAACTTCCAACCAAGAATCCTATATCCAGCCAAAGTATGAATCAAGTATGAGGGCGAAATCAAGGCATTCTCAGACAAACAGAAATTAAGAGATTTTATGAAAACCAGACCAACCTTACAAGAAATCTTAACGAAGTCCTTCCAATAGAGAACCCACAACAGAGATCAACAAAACCAGGATACGTGGCATCAACACTAAAACCAAATAGGAAATAGATACTCAAAATAAGACCATAAAACATTGTACCTTAAAAACCAAGGAACTCAATCAGCACACGACAACAGCAACTAACCTATTAGAGGGAATAAAACTTCTAGGTACAAACCTTCAAACAGAGAGGAAAACAGGACAATGTCTTCACAGTACGCACTGTTCTAAAAATGTAGAGACAAGAATATACTCCAAGGTAACCACAGAGAAAAGTAACAAGTCTTCTAAGCAAATCCAGAAGGAAGGAAAACATGTATGGGTTTAATAAGCACAAAACAAACTGTAACGAAGAAAAGGGAGAAAGCATTAGCCAACAAACTGAACTCAGCACAGAAAAGTATATGGACCAAAGAAGCACCAACATCACGAGAAAAAAAAAAAAAAACACAATAGAATGACAGCAATCAATTCATACCTGTCACTAATTACACTCAACGTGAATTGATTAAATGCACCAATCAAGAGAAAGAGAGTGGCAGACTGGATAAGAAAAGAAGGCCCATTGATATGCTGCCTACAGGAGCCCCACCTTAGGCACAAAGATAAAAACAAATTAAGAGTTAAGGGATGGAAAAAATATACCAAGCCAATGGAAACCAAAAATGAGCAGGAGCAGCAATACTGATTTGTGATCAAATAGACATTAAGGTGAGAAACATCATAAGAGATAAGGAAGGATATTATATGATGCTGAAAGGGTCAATTGACAAAGAAGTTACAATAATAAATATCTATGCACTCAATCAAAGTGCTCCAAAATATGTGAAGCAAATATTAACTGAATTAAAAGGGATAATAGACAACTCTCCAATAGTAGTAGGAGACTTTAACACACCACTTTCAAAAAGGGACAGGTCAACTGGGAAAAAACTCAACAAGGCTACAGAAGAACTCAACAGTACAATCAACCAACTCGACCTCATAGACATATACCGAGCATTTCACCCAACAAAAGCACAATTCACATTCTTTTCCAGTGCACATGGATCCTTCTTCAGAATAAACTATATGCTAGGACGTAAAACAAACCTCAATAAATTCAAAAGCATTGAAATACTGCAAAGCATCTTCTCGGACCACAATGCTATAAAACTAGAAATTAATAATGGGAAGAGCAAGGAAAAACCATCAAACATATGGAAGCTAAACAACTCACTGCTCAAAAACTAGTGGCTAACAGAACAGATAAAAGCCGAAATAAAAAATTCCTAGAAACAAATGAGGATGAAGATATATCATACCAAAACTTTGGGACACAGTGAAAGCAGTACTCAGAGGACAGTTTATAGCAATAAATGCATACATCAAAAAAGAGGAAAGAAACAAAATCAACACTCTAACTCATCAACTCCAACAACTAGAAATAGAACAACAAAAGAATCCTACAGTATCTAGAAGCAAAAAAATAATAAGATCAGAGCAGAAATAAATGAAACAGAAAACAGAAAGCCATAGAGAAAATCAACAAAACAAAGAGCTCGTTCTTCCAAAAGATTAATAAAATCAATAAACCATTGGCAGACCTAACAAAAGAAAAGAAAGAGAAGATCCAAATCACAAGAATTGTAAACAAAAATGGTGTCATCACAACAGAACCAACTGAAATAAAGATGCTGACAGCATATTATGAAAAACTGTATACCAATAGATGTGAGAACCTAGAAGAGATGGACAAGCTTCTAGAATCACAAGACGTACCTAAACTATCCAACTCAGAGATAGAAAGCTTGAACAGGCCCATAACAAGGGAAGAAATTGAACAGGTCATAAAAAAACTTCCCACAAAGAAAAGCCCTGGCCCTGATGGCTTCACTGGGGAATTCTATCAAATATTTAGAGAAGATTTGACACCTATGCTACTCAAGCTATTCCAGAACATAGAAAAAGATGGAATACGCCCAAACTCATTTTATGAAGCAAGCATAACACTAATACCAAAGCCAGGGAAAGACACCACTAGAAAGGAAAACTACAGACCAATATCCCTCATGAACATAGATGCAAAAATCTTTAACAAAATCCTGGCCAACAGAATCCAACAACATAT
>NW_006922626.1:247676-248159 GCF_000298275.1 Orycteropus afer afer
AAGAAGAAGAAAAGTTTAAAAAAAAGGCATTTATAAGCAATCAGCCCTAGGACACGATGGCCCTTGAGACCAGAAGAACTAGATGGTGCCCGGCTACCAATGCCAGCCATTCAGGAGAGGATCAAATCTGGAGATCCTGGATAGAATGGGAGGGAAAACATGGAAAAAAAATCTAAAAGCTCAATAATGACCAGAATTACTGGTCCCATGAAATCTGATGAGACTCCCAATACTATGGCCCTGGAATGCATTCTGCATCTGAAATAAAACTCACCCCCAGGGGCAGGTTCCCAGCCCAATGGTTAACAGGATGTACATGCAGACCACTCAACTCAGGATGACACACCCATATAGTCTATGGTAATACAGCTCTTAGAGCATAAAAAAGAAAAAAAAAAAGATTACAGCCAACACCTAGAAAACCCTATGGGGCAGTTGCACTCTGTCCTCTAGGGGCGCTGTGGGTCAGAATCGACTCCACGG
>NW_006922626.1:249374-258922 GCF_000298275.1 Orycteropus afer afer
ATCCCACCTGAATTTAGAGACCATCTGAAGAATAGATTTGAGGCATTGAACACCAGTGACCAAAGACTAGACAAGTTGTGGGATGACTTCCAGAACATCATCCATGAAGAAAGCAAAAGGTCATTAGAAAGAGAGGAAAGGAAGAAAAGACCAAAATAGATGTCAGAAGAGACTCTGAAACTTGCTCGGAAACAGAGGGTAGCTAAAGCAAATGGAAGAAATGACTAAATAAAAGAGCTGAACAGAAGATTTCAAAGAGCAGCTCAAGAAGACGAAGTCAATTATTCTAATGAAATGTGCAAAGACCTGGAGTTAGAAAACCAAAAGGGAAGGACACACTTGGCATTTCTCAACTTGAAAGAACTGAAGAAAAACAATTAAAACCACAAGTTTCAGTTTTGAAGGATTCCAAAAACAAACAAACAAACAAAAACCCAAAAGGGAGCCCTGGTGGCCTTGTGCCTAAGGCATTTCACTGCTAACCAGAGGGCTGGCAGTTCAAACCCACCAGCCACTCCTGGGAAGGAAGGTTTGGCAATCTACTTCCATAATGATACTACCTTGAAAATCCAAGGAGGGGTCGCTGTGAGTTGGATCTGACTCGACGGCATTGAATTCAACGGGTAAAATATTGAATGGTGCAGGAAGCATCATAAGAAGGTGGAAGGAATACACAGTCACTGAACCAAAAAGAATTCATCGATGTTCAGCTATTTCAGGAAGAGCATGTGATTAAGAATCAATGGTCTTGAAGGAGGAAGTCCAAGCCGCACTGAAGGAATTGGTGAAAAACAAGACTCCAGAAATTGATGGAATCCTCACTGAGATATTTTACAAATGGATGCCGCACTGGAGGCGCTCACTCAGTTATGCCAAGAGATTTGGAAGACAGCTACCTGGCCAACTGACAGGAAGAGGTCCATAGTTGTGCCCATTCCAAAGAAATGTGGAAATTATCAAACAATATCATTAATACCACACGAAAGCAAAATTTTACTGAAGGTAACCCCAAAACAGTTGCACCAGTGTATTGACAGGGAACTTCCAGAAATTCAAGCTGGATTCAGAAGAGGACATGGAACAAAGGATATCATTGTCGATCTTGGCTGAAAGCAAAGAATAACAGAAAGATGTTTACTTGTGTTTTATTGACTATGCAAAGGGATTGACTGTGGATGTCAACAAATTATGGACAACACTGAGAAGAATGGGAATTCCAGAACACTTAATTATGCTCATGAGGAACCAGTCCATAAGAGGTTGTCTTTTGAACAAAACAAGGGGACACTGCATGTTTTAAAATCAGGAAGGGAGTGTGTCAGGGTTGTATCCTTTCACCATACTTATTCAATCTGTATGCTAAGCAAATAATCCAAGAAGCTGGACTCTATGAAGAAGAACATGGCATCCAGATTGGAGGAAGACTCATTAAGAAGTTACCACCTGCAGATGACATAACCTTGCTTGCTGAAAGTGAAGATGACTCGAAGCACTTACTGATGAAGATCTAAGACTACAGTCTTCAGTGTGGATTGCACCTCACACTAAAGAAAATGTAAATCCTAACAATTGGACCAATAAGCAACATGATGATAAATGGAGTAAAGATTGAAGTTGTCAAAAATTTTGTACTACTTGGATCTACAATCAACATAAGCAGTGGTTAAGAAATCAGACAATGTATTGCACTGGGCAAATCTGCTGCAAAAGACCTCCTTAAAATGTTTAAAATGATGAAGAGCAAAGATGTCTCTTTGAAATTTAAGGTGTGCCTAACCGAAACCATGGTGCTTTCAACTGCTTCATATACATGTGAAAGCTGGACAATGAGTAAGGAAGATCTAAGAAGAGTTGATACTTTTGAGTTGTGGTGTCGGTGAAGAATACTGAAAGTACCGTGGACTGCCAGAAGAATGAAGAAATCTGTCCTGGAAGACGTGTAGCCGGAATGCTCCTGGGAAGCGAGAATGGCCAGACTTCATCTCACTTACTTTGGTCATGTTGTCAGAAGGGCTATTCCCTGGAGAAGGATGTCATGCTTGGTAAAGTGGAGGGGCAGCAAAAAAGGAGAAGACCCTCAATGAGATGGATTGACACGGTGGCTGCAACGATGGGCTCAAGTATAACAAAGATTGTGAGGCTGTCACAGGACCACAGTGTTTCATTCTGCTGTACACAGGGTTGCTATGAGTCAGAGCTGACTCAAGGATACCTAACAACATCAACAATCTTTATGGGAGCACCCATGGTATGGGTGGTGGGTTTAACCTATCAGCCTTTTGATAAGCAGCTGAGTGCTTAAGCACTGCACCATCAGAGCTCCTAGAGAGAGAGAGAGAGTGAGCCCTGGTTAGGTGTGATGGGCTGCTAGCCAAAAGGTTACTGAGTTGAACCCAGCAGTGGCTGTGAAGGAAAGATGTGGCAATTGGCTTCCATAAAGATTCCAGCCTCAGAAACCCTCTGGGGAGGTTCTAATCTGTCACATGGAGTGGCCATGAATCAGAATTGACTCAAAAGCACCTAATACCACCACTATATGTGTATATATAAATACCTGTGTGTGTGTGTGTGTGTCCTCCCCTTTCCATCTTCAAACAATGAGATAATGGTGAAACGATCCATTTTAGGTTTGGTTCGATTGAAAAAGCTAGCAGACTCTAGATTATCACTGTTTGCCTTGATATTATTATCCACTTTCCAGATTTCCACACTGTTGACAAAATAAAAATACACTGTGTGCATGGGTGGAGAAGGTGTGTGTGACTTTTACGCCATGACCCGGGCATCTGAAGAAGGCACTGCGTTTCACTGATGGGGTTGGAGTATCTGTCCAGGTGTATTGTGATGGTAGCTTGACCCAACTGGGGTAGCTGGTGTCACTGGTTCTTGTGAAAGTGTTGTGTGTGATGGTTAAGTTGTGTGTCAACTTGGCTGGGCCTGGTTGAGCGGCTGGGCAGCTGGATGTAGTTATTCCCCGTGGTGAGACTGGTAATTAACTCCATGGTGGAATATATTGGAGCAGCTGAGTAGCTGCTTTGGGATGTGGTCTGCTTTCCGTATATAAGAAGCAGCATTAGGAATGGTCTCCAGCTTATGGCACGCTTGGACCCTGCATGCAGCTGTGTCGTTCCTCAGCAGCCTGCCATGCTCTGCCGACCTTGGGACGTACAATGGACTTAAGTTAATGGCCTGCTGTGTGGTTTGGTAACATTGGGACTGTGCCTTTTCACTTGTTGACTTTGGGTTTGTCAGCCTCAGTATCTAGCAGCTGCCTGAGCAGAGAGATGCCTCTCTAGCTCCAGTGGGCCGGGAGCAAGAGGCAGAGCTGAAGGCAAAGGTCGAGGGGCTTTCACACAGCCCCCAGAGCCTGGCACTTGGAACTCAGACGTCTAGCCTCCTGAACTGAAAGAGAATAAACTCCTATTTGTTAAGGCCGTCCCATTTGCAGTACACTTCTGTCACAGCGGCACTAGGGAACCAGAACAGGTGTTGAGTTGTGTTGTCTATATCTTTCCAGTCTCCCCCCCACCACCACCACTGCAAAAGCTCCAGAACAGAGCAGACAGGTAGACACAGACATTTCTGAGTGCACAGGTGGGCTCTCTCCCGTCTCCATGGCTACCAGTGGACACAGTATGCATCGTTGGGGGAGGAGACTTGTCCTCTAAAGCACCCAGAATGCTCTGAAGCTGTCCCCGTGAGGTCGCAGGGCCAGGCTATTGTGTGACAGCAGTAAACCTAGAATAGCCACCGGCAGGTGGTCACCCATCTTAACCAGGGCGGTGAGCCAAGTGCATTGCCTGCAGGGGGCCTTCTACTTTTATTACCCCCTTAACCTCTTATTAAGGAGCGCTGGGGGCATAGTGGATAAGGCACTTGATTGCTAACCAAAAGTCAGCAGTTCAAACCCAGCAGCTGGTCTGCGGAAGGAAAACAGGGCCATCTACTTTTTGTAAAGATTTACAGCCTCGGAAACCCAGTGGGAGTTGCATTGAGTCGGAAATGATCCTACGGCAGTGCATTTGATGTGGTTTTGGTTGTTACCTCTCATTACCATCTACTTCCTTAGAGATACCGCCTCGGAAACCCAAGGAGGGGTTGCTATGAGTCAGGACCAACCTGACGGCAGTGCATGTGGCTTTTAGTACCCTTTGAATTCCCCTTTCCCCTACTTGTTCTCTGTCCGTACTATTTGATCCGTGGACATGGCTGCTTGCTTGGATGTTACCCTGGGAGAGAGGGGCTTTGGCGGGACGCTCCCACCGCATGAAGCAGGCGTGCATGGATGCGGTATGACACCCTCCCGGGGGAGCCTGACCACAGGCAACCTCCCCGATGAGGACGTTTGCTGTTCACTGACCCCTGCCCTGTTTATTCTGTGAGTGACACACGCCTGCTGACCAGGCCATTGGAACAGGGTCTTCCTGTGCTCTGCCCCAAACGGTCCTTCACGCTGAGAACTTGTGAGTGCAGCACGTTGACACCTACCAACAGAGGCAGAAAACGACAGAAATAGAGCACCGAGGAAAACAAGCGTCCCACCCGCTGCTTTCCATTGCACACGGTGTCTAGAGACAGCCTGGGTTCTGTTTGATTGTACTCCATCGTTGAGGACTGCTGAGTGAAAACCGTCAGGAGCCGGCAGGAACAGAGTTCAGAAGGCGGGTTCCAAACAGGGCTTGTTGGAGGGTGGGGAAGGAGGAGACCAACCAGAAGAACGAGGACAATCCCAGCCAATGACGAGAAGGGAAGCAGTGGGCGGGGTCAGAGCTACCACTCCCGGAAGAGCCCGCAGGGTTGAGCGCATGGCGTGGGAGTGGGGCTCGCAGAAGGTGTTTCCTAATACAGGACTGTCCTGTGTTAAAACATTGGGCGAACCAAGTTCAGGTAACTCAGTTGGCATGACTTCTGTCTGTGCCCCTTACCAGATGGCTGATGTTCCCTTGTTATCTTAGGGGAAACTGCTTTGAAATGGTATTTTCCAAATTGTCACATTAAGGCCTTCCTACTCATGCGTGAGGAGAAATCTCAAGGCGACAGGACTAGAAACAGTGAAGTTCCCCGAGCGCTGTGCTCAGTTGCTCTATTTACAGCCTCTTACGGTGGTGCAGTGGTGAAGGCATTTGGCTGCTAAGCAAAAGGTTGGTGGTTCAAACCCACCAGCTGCTCCATGGAAAAAAGATGGGTGGTCTGCTTCCCTAAAGATTACAACCTTGGGAACCCAGTGGCGGTTGCTATTATGACTCAATGGCAGTGAGTTTGGTTTGGTTTGGATGAGAACAAAAGAGGTGGACCAACCAAAGGGATGTTTTTTTTGTTTTTGTTTTTCTGAACAGGAAAACAGGAGGACAGAGACCTGCTGGGTGTCACTGGAAACATAAATCAATCATTTCCCACCTCTCTGCAAAGCAAGATGCCACCACACCTCCTGTCCAGCTGTGTCAGTCCATTTCATCGAGGGCCTTCCCCTCTCTCATCGACCCTCCACCTTACAAAGCATGACATCCTTCTCCAGGGAATGGTCCCTTCTGACAACATGACCGAAGTAGGTGAGACAAAGTCTGGCCATTCTCGCTTCCAAGGAGCATTCCAGCTGCAGTTCTTCCAAGACAGATTTGTTAGTTCTTTTAGCAGTCCACGGTACTTTCAGCATTCTTCACCAATACCACAGCTCAAAACCATTGACTGTTCTTCAGTCTTCCTTACTCAATGTCCAGCTCTCACATGCATATGAGGCGATTGAAAATACCATGGCTTGGGTGAGGTGCACCTTAGTCTTCAAGGAGACATCTTTGCTCTTCAGCACTTGAAAGAGCTCTTTTGCAGCAGATTTGCCCAATGCAACATGTCATCTGATGTCTTGGCTGCTGTTTCCATTGGCGTCGATTGTAGGACCAAGCAATGTGAAGTCTTTGACAACTTCAAACTTCTCTCCATTTATCATGATGCTGCTTATTGGTCCAGTTGTGAGGATTTTTGTTTTCTCTGTGTTGAGGTGTAATCCGTACTGAAGGCTGTACTCTTCAATCTTCATCAGCACGTACTCCAAGTCCTCCTCACTTTCTGCAAGCAGAGTTGTGTCGTCTGTGTATCACACTTGTTGTTGGACTGGAAGTGTGCCTGGAGGTCTCCTTACAGACTAAGACAGGCTGGTGGCTTCAGTTGGCAGTAAGTGCTTAACTGATTGGGCTGCTCTTATGCACTACTGAGAAACCAGCTGGTTTTCTCATGCTCAGAACCTGGGTGGGACCAGGACCAAAAGCAACAGCAAAAACGCTGGGGCTCCCGGGAGCTGGGACCACAGACTGTATTGGTCTGTATTGGTCTCAGCACATTCCCCTTCCTTTCAAGCTTGGTAAGGTCAGCAGGAGCTCCAGGGTGGGTGTCTGGAGTTGCCTTGTGGAGAGGGCGTGGCCAATGGGGTGAACGCCTGGCAGCCACCCTGCCTTCCCTGGTGGTTCGGAGTCTATGCCTTTTGATAGGTGGCCCGTCCCCAGCTCCGCCCACCCGTCTGTCTGTGTAGTGTACTGCAGTGGCTTGCGGGTTGCTGTGAGGCTGGGGGACCATGGTAGGAAGAGAGCCACAGTCCTGGTGTCTGTCCTGGTCACGTGGTGCTGCTGTAACAGAAAGGCCACAGGTGTGGGCTTTAATGAACAGAAATTTAGTCTCTCAGTTTAGGAGGCTAGAAGTCTGAGTTCAGAGTGCTGGCTCTAGGGGAGACCCCTTCTCTGTCTCCAGATCCCAGGAGGATCTCAGCGCAGAGACCCTGGGTCCCATGTATGCACTTCACCCTCAGCTCTTCTTTCCTGATGCTGGTGGGCCTCGTCCTCTACGCTCCCTTCTCTCTCCCTTTATGTCTTCTAAGGATAAGAGGGGGAGCTCTGGTAGCATAGTAGCTAAGACACTTGCCTGCTAACCAGACGGCTGGCGGTTCAAACCTACCAGCCACTCCTCGGAAGGAAGTTTGGGCAATCCTACTTCCGTAGTGATACTGCCTCGGAAGCCCAAGGAGGGGTCGCTATGAGTCTGGTTTGACTCGACGGCACATAACAACAACAAGGATAAAAGGTGTTGCAGCCACACCCCAGGGAAATCCCCTTGTGTGGATCAGGGCTGCGCTGGGGTTAAGGGTGGTGTGTCCCACCATAATCTTTTCAGAGCTGGTTGATTTACCCATCATATCCCCTCGTGGGCAATCACTCCATAACCACAGACCACTGTGATTCATGGCCTAGGCCTGGTAGCACATAGTTTGGGGGGACACTGTCACGGGTTGAACTGTTCAATCCACTGACAGTATCCTTCCATAAAGAGAACAGCTGTGTCTGTGCGTTGTGCGTGACCAGGAAGGAACGACAAGCTCTCAAAAGTCGGCGAACGTGGACGTCATTCCGCGGCGAGTGCAGCGTGGCCTGAGCACCTTCCTCGGTGGCCACCGGCAGCAGCTCGGCCAGGTGCCGGCTGCAAGGGCCAGCGGGCTGCTGAGCCGAGGGGCGCTCGGTGGAGCTGGCTTCAGACACTGACTTGTATCAATATTTAAATAAACACAAATTTCGGGCCCAGTCGTCGCTGTTATGTATTCAGTCCACAGGCCCAGAAACGGTGATCATTAAAATGCAGAGTGACAAGTTAATTAGGCCTGAAAACGCTTTCCAACTAATAACAAGAAGCAAATATTTGAAAATAGCGTTGCAGCCGGGCTCACGCAGCAGTGGAAGCTGCTGTTTGCCGGGTTGTTACCCATCTGCAAGAGTTGCCACCAGAAGCCACCTCTCCCAGTCAGTTTACTTAGGACATAACTATGGGGTCACGTCGCATTAGCAAGGGGAGATGGAAAACGGAGTGAATTACTGGACACTGTCAACTAGAGTAAACAGAGTTTGCTCCAGTCCTGGTTCTTTCAGACCAGACTGGTGCCATGTGGAGGACTAGCATGGCGTTGTCACCGAATTTCACTGCGGTGACCTGGACACAAGGAGCCCTGCTGGCACAGTGGTGAAGGCGCTCAGCTGTTAGCCGAAGATCGGCAGTTCCAACCTTTTCATTAGCTCTCAGGGAGAAGGACCGGGCGGCTGGCTGCCATAAAGGCTACAGCCTGAACTCTGTGCTATCAAGTCAGTTCTGACTCATGGGGACCGCACATGACCAAGTAGGACAGAGTAGAAATGACCCATTGGGTCTCCTAGGCTGTCATCTTTATGGAAGCAGATCGCCAGATCTTTTTCTGGTGGAGCCGTTGGGTGTGTTCGAACCTCAGACCTTTCGATTGGCAGCTGAATGCATAACCATGGCGTGCCACCAGGGCCCCTTACTGCACTGCAAGCGCTTGTGCAAGCAAAGCCTGTCCCTCTCTGCTTTGGCTTAGGACTGAACACTTTGAGCTCACACCCACGGAGCCTAAGGGGCTGCCTGGGCAGCTGGTTTTGCGTTAAATACAACAGCACCGCCTTGTGTTGTGTTCCCAGAAAACGTACCTTCTCCGCAAGACAAAAGCCAAGTACCCAGGGACAGTGCCAGCTAGCAACCAGGCCTTCATTTTCAGGGCTGAGAACAGACTGGCCTCTTCTGTCCCACTGAAAGGCCTTCTGCTCACCAGCAGCCAAGAGTTTTCTCCCACAGATTCATGGTGGTGGTTGTTGGGAGCCATTGAGTCAATTCCGACTTAAGGTGATGGAACAGAATGGAACTCCCTCCAGGGTTTTCAAGGTTGTTATCTTTACGGAAACAAAGCCCAAACCACACCCACTGCCTGGAGTCCATTCTGACCCACAGCGCCCCTAGAGGACAGAGTGGAACTGCCCCACAGGGTTTCCTAGGCTGTCATCTTTACAGGAGCAGACGGCCAGGCTGTCTTCTGAGGCCCCTCTAGGTAGGTTTATACTGCAAACCTTTCTCATTTAGCAGTCAACACTTACGCCACCAAGGCTCCTACTGCAGCTACATAGTTTCCCACTCAAGGGAAAAGAAATGACTCTTTGTGGATAATGGAATAATAACTTGCTGGAATAGTGCACTGATTTTAGAGACTGTTAGTGTTTGCCAATGAGATGGCAATTTGCCTTGTTGCAAAAATCACTGAAGCTGAATGCCCACAAAAAAGAGGCTTAAAGACAGAGCCCTGTGACTTGGCTTACGAATTGTCTAGGATCACACAGCAAATTAATTAGTCTGGAGCAAGAATTGCAACTTGTTGCTACCAAGTGTCCATTTGGTGTGGATTTCTGTATTTTCTTTCCCCAAATCTCATGCATTCGCTTGTACTGACCACTGGCACAGTGATGTGGATCTCTGTGCCCTGCAGTTCCGTAAACAAGCTGATAGCACAGAGTTAAAGTCAAAAGGTGAGCATCTTTTCATTTCAGTTTTGTGCACTCCTTATATAACCTTGTTGTTAAGTGCCATTGAGTCAGCTCCGACTCATAGCGAGCGATCCCATGGACAACAGAGAGAAACACTGCCGGGTCCTGTTCCAGCCTCACAGTCGGTGCTGTGTTGGAGCCATTGTTTGTAGCCTTGGGTAGACACGGGAGGCGTGGTTCCCCCAGCAC
>NW_006922626.1:291199-293821 GCF_000298275.1 Orycteropus afer afer
TTCTCTAGAGAATCAGAAGCTTTAAGGAGATGTCTAATAGCCTGGTGTCCTGCAGACCTTGGACTGCAGGTCCTGGCCAGGGAACTGGGATCCATTAGCACCCAGGTAGGGCAGTGGAATTGGACTCCAGTCTGTTTGCAAAGACTTGGAAGTAGACTGGGTCCAGGGCAGGGGTTTACCAGATGTCTTTTCACGTCATTGTGTTCCCTCCTTCACTAAGACGTTTGCTTGACTGGTTCTGTGGCTGTGTTGTGTGTGTTCATCACTCTGTGTGTGTGTGTTTGT
The DNA here is from genome assembly GCF_000298275.1 of Orycteropus afer afer. NCBI lineage: Eukaryota > Metazoa > Chordata > Mammalia > Tubulidentata > Orycteropodidae > Orycteropus > Orycteropus afer. Next base: position 291,485 of record NW_006922626.1, read on the forward strand.
GTGTGTCCGTGTCTGTCTTTGTGTGCATCTGCTGTGTGTCTGGGTGCATATCTGTCTCTCTGTGGTCATCTGTCTGTCTGTGTTTATATGTTTATCTGTGTCTGTATCCATGTGTGTCTGCATCTGCGTATCTACGTGTGTCTGTGTCTGCGTGTGTGTTTGTGTGTGTCCGTGTCTGTCTTTGTGTGCATTTGCTGTGTGTCTGTATGTCTGTGTGTGTATCTGTGTGTGTGTGTGTGTTTCAGCCTGTCTGCCCCATTGCCGTCCCCACATACGCTCACCTCCCATGTTCTGGGCACTTGCCTTGCAGGTCTCTCTTGGTCCACCCTGTCCTCTGTACTCCCTCTGCTCATGCCCAGTGTTTCTCTGGACATTCTTCTGCCTTAATCATCTGTTCCTGTCATCATTGCCCTGCACAGATGCAGCCTTCCAAAAACTCATGTGATCGTGTTGCTCTTACACTTAAAACTCCTGACTGTGGACCCGAGTGTCGTGGAAGGCTCCCTGTGATTGGCAGCCCGCCTGCCTCCAGCACTTCGCCCTGCCCCATCCTGCACTTCTGCACGTCCTTGCTGTCCGCCCACGATGATTCTCTCCCCCTCTCCTCCAGCATTCATCCAGCAATCACCCACTACCCCTCCTAGAAATCCCAGCTAAGATGTCGCCCCGTCAAGAAGTTTCCAGACCCTTCTGAGTTGACTCGATCCTCAGTAGATTGGATAAAGCTCCAGGTCCTGTTGATTGGAACAGATGTTGTTATTCTTTTATCGTTTGTTTGATTTCATGTTCATGTGTCCATCCACCGATCCCTCCATCCATTTATATAGAACACTGCTCATGGAAGACACTATAACAGTCCAGTTCTGTTAAGTCCTTAAGGAGTCCTGGTGGCACAAATGGGTAAGAGCTCGGTTGCCGACCAAAAGGTTATTGGTTGGAATCTATCCATTGGCACCAGACGAGCTCTGGTGGGTTAGTGCCTAAGGCAAAGTGACTGCTAAGCAGAAGGCTGGCGGTTCAAAGCAAGTGGCACCAGGAAATTGTCTTGTGAAGCTGAGGTTTAAAGAGGTTCATACATATTATGTTGGGTATGTCGTCTGTACGTCATTGCCGTTCTCATAAATTAAAAAAAGAAAATGAGGCTATCGAGTCAACTCTGACTCATGGCAACCACTCGTGTGTCAGAGAACTGTATTCTCTAGGGTTTTCCTTTCTTCTTTTTTATATGAATTATTTCATTTTTGTTGTCATTGTTAAGAAAATACATGCCAGAGCATGCACTGATTCAACAATTTCTACACGTACAAGTGACCTTGATTGCCTTGTTTTCTTACACATAGCGTCGAACCTGACATTGATACAATGTCAGGAAATGCTGGTTGAATTAAATCGAATTAATGTTAATAAAGAATTTTTTTTTTTTTTTAAGAATAGGTACAGAAATCCTTGGGCTAAAACAAATAGGGTCCACACAACAGATATGTACCTGAAATCAAATTTTAGTAAAATAATTTTAAGCACATTTGATATACCTACTATCAAAAATCTGTAAAATTAATTCATTCTGTTTTGATATAAATCCACATTTTACATTTTTTCATCATGGAATATCCAAATTTTTAATTGAACAGATATCTGTTGAATGTGTTCAGTGTGGTAAGCACCACGCTGGTGGGCAAAAGGGGTTTAATGGTGGACAAGACACTATTGACGGCCTCAGGGAGCTTATGAGAGACAGAGACAGGTCAACAAACACTGACATTGTGAAATGACTAATATCGTGATAATTGTAAACACAGACTTACCGCCAGGGTCAACGGACCTTGTCTTGGGAACCAGAAGTTCAAAAACGGTGAAGAGTTTATAATTGAGGTGTTGCTGGACAGTACTGAAGATACCAGGGACTGTAAGAAGAATGGACAGATGTATCTTCAAGGAGGGAGAGCCAGAATGCGCCTTAGATGTGAGGGTGGTGAGACTTCATGAACGTTGGGACTAGTTCCTGGAGAGGAACATCACGCTTGGTGTAGAGGGTTGGCAAAAAGAGGAAGACCCTCAATGAGATGGATTGACACCATGGCTGCAACCATGGGCTCAAGGTGGGGAGGATGCCGTGGACCGGGCATTGCCATGTTCTTTTGTGCACAAGGTTACTACGAGTTGGAGCCAACTTGATGGCGCCTAAGAACAGCACTGTAATGATTTGACAGGAGAATTGATTCCATTTTTTTTTTTGCCCATTTTGATTCCCATAAGAGCTGAACAACACACCCCATGACCAGAGGCATCGCTTGGGTTGGGGTCACCCAGTGTGGTCACATGTGGTGTCACCTCCCC
>NW_006922626.1:295031-296061 GCF_000298275.1 Orycteropus afer afer
GAGGAGTGGCTTTAGAAGGTTCATAGAGTTTAGCCTTGTGGGTATATTGATAACATATCAGCTGGGCTTACAAAAAGTGTTTTTGTTGTTATACTTATCTACAGGGGTATTTTTATTAAAAATAATAAACTTCTGCACAAAAATTTCATAGGCATTTTGGTGTAACCATCTCTGACAGTGTCACATTGCGTTTCTGTACCTGTCCCCTTCCCTAATGATGCTATGGCCCATGAGCAGACCTAAATGTGGACAAAATTCAATAATATGGAGAAGGTAGTGAAAACTGTAATAACTTACAGTCATTCTGACTCTAATCAGCATATTGGGAAATCAACCTTTGAGGACGTTGGTGGACAGGATAATGACAGCTCCCTGTGGAATGGCTGTCACCTCAGCCCTTTCTGGTCCCCCGAGAGAGCACACTCAAACGCCAAGACGTGAGCATGACACTGTGATCAGGACAATGTTGCGTACGTGGAAGAATTTTTGTCAGTGATAATGCTCAAGCCATTACTTCAGCTGTTATGGGTAACAGACCCCATATAACACTTTGGAACTAAGGGCAACACCCAAGGGTCCATACTGGCATCTGGGTTTTGAAAACCACCTCCTCAGCATAGTTATGGCCCATTCGTTGTTGTGAGGTGCTGGCAAGTGGATTCCGACTCACAGTGACCCTATGTGACAGCGTAGAACTGGCCCACGGGGTATCTAAGCCGCCATCATGTTTACAGGAGCAGATCACCAGGTCTCTCTCTCGTGGAGTCACTGGGTGACTCTAACTGCCAGCGTTTTGATTAGCAGTTGTGTGCTTAACTGTCGTACCACTAGGGCTCCTTACACTGACTCTTGTGCAATTCTGCAGTATATCTAGTCTTTTAGAAACACACCCATTCAATGAGGGGCCCCAGGTGCACTGGTTAACACGCGCTGGACTCTGAAATCTATTCATTCAGGTGGTCACTGGAGAAAGTGCACCACTTTCAGGAGGTGAGAGAACTCAGACCGAACTATATCCCCAAGTGTTGGG
>NW_006922626.1:297536-298175 GCF_000298275.1 Orycteropus afer afer
ATAAAGATAAGAAAGTTTAGTGAATGTGTATGAACTGCTGTATGGAAAATTTGGATTCGCTCTGTAAACTTTTACACAAATCACAATAAAAAATTTAAAAAGAAAGAAAGTTTAGGGAAATAAAGAAATAAACCATGCATACTATTGAGATGGTGCAGTCATCTGTCTCGGAGATGAGATGTGACGTTCACAGGATGCCCGAACCTGGTCCACAGATGGTGACTTAGGACTGAACTCTCACGACGGAGAACAGAGTGTGAGGGCCGACCCGGATCCTCTCTTGTGGAAACCTAACGCCGGTGGAGCTCAGGATGGTAGCGAAGACCTTGCCGTGATGTTGTTGTTGCTGTTGGCTGCTGTGGAGTCGGCTGTGGCTCACAGCGACCCCGTGTCCAACGGAACGAAACCCCGCCCAGTCCTGCACATGCCTCCCAGTCGTTGCTCCGTTTGAGTTCCTTGTTGCAGCCGCTGTGTAATCCATCTCATTGAGGGTCTTTTTCTTTCTCGTGAACCCTCTCCTTTACTGAGCACGATGTCCTTCTCCAGGGATGGTCCCTCCTGATGGCATGTCCAGAGGACGTGAGACAATCTCACCATCCTTACTTCTAAGGAGCGTTCTGGCTGCGCTTCCTCCAAGAC
>NW_006922626.1:298525-299357 GCF_000298275.1 Orycteropus afer afer
ACACACACACACGGAGGTAGGAGACCTTCACTCTCATGCCGTCTCTGTAACAAACTGGTTTTGCGTCCTTGGACAAGCCATTCACGTGCCCCATGCTGCCTTAAAAGCACGTGAAATTATTTCTGTGAACCAAAAATAGTCTGAAAATAAAATATTTATTTTTACAGGGTCACTTTCCTCTCTTACAACAACAAACATATAACAAGAAGTCACTTTCCTTTTTTACAATAATAAACATACCGTTTCCCCTAGCGAATTGCTTGAGAAAAAGGACCATTTATTTTATTTATCTCTCTTCCTGAATTATAGGAGCCCTGATGGCGTAGTGCCTAAGGGATTTGACTGCTAACCAGAAGGCTGGTGGTTCAAACCCACCAGCCGCTCCTCAGAAAGAAAGTTGGGCAATCTACTTCCTTAGCGATACCATCTTGGAAACCCAAGGAGGGGTCGCTATGAGTTGAAATCCACTCGACGGCAGTGAGTTTGGTTTGGAGTTTTGACCCGAACTATTGGGTGAGTTTTGGTCATATGGATAAGCGGTATACACCTGTGTTATAGCTGAGATTCTAACAGATGAGGCTATGAGTAAAACTCTGTGGTATATGATTATGATAGTTAGGGTGGTGTGTCAGCCTGGCAGGACCATGATTCTCAGTGGTGTAGGACTTATCATGTAGTCCCCCATGATGGATCTGATACAATGTCATCACCTCCATAGTGATATGTGCTATGAGCAGCCAATCAGTTGGAAGAGAGTTTCTCAGGGCTGTGGCCTGCTTCATATATGTATATGTAAATATATATAGATGTTCAAGGAAAACTCTCTGGCTTT
>NW_006922626.1:300337-301575 GCF_000298275.1 Orycteropus afer afer
TCACTACGGAAGTAGATTGCCCAACCTTCCTTCCGAGGAGTGGCTGCTGGGTTTGAACCGCCAGCCTTCTGGTTAGCAGTCAAGTGCCTTAGGCACTAAGCCACCAGAGTGCTTATATAAATGGATGTTCTGGGAAAACTCTCTGGCTTTCTGCTTCATCCTTGTCCTACCTCTAGCTCACCGGTTGCTGGACTTGAACGTACGGCCTGCGCTATTGCCTGCTGATCTTGGGTTTGTTGCCTTCACAGCCTGTGAGCCAACACTCTGCCGTTTTCGGATTCATCAGCCCCCGAAGCCAGCAGCCTGTTGTACCGCCTGGTGATCTTGGGCTCATCAGCCCGGCAGCTGCATGAGTCAGGGATGCCTCCAGCTTGACGTCTGACCCACAGAGTCAGGACTTGCAGCCTCTACAACTGTGAGCCATTTCCTTGAGGTAAGGTTCTCTCTTCACACGCACACACACACACACGTAGGCTTCACTGGTTTTTCTTCTCTAGAGAATCCAGACTGAAACAATAATCTTGAAAAAGGAGATGTGTCTTGACTCCAGGTTTAATTTTTTGAGATTCCCCATTGCTTTTTTGGTTACTTAGGCCTCAGTTGTCCACTGTTTCTCTGTCCAGGCAGAAGCTGCTGGTCCCCTTGTGTTGAATGCTGACCTTATGGCACTCCGTTGGTGCTCTGGGGCCGCTGTCTTGCTATCAGACCACAAGGCCGCATGCACTTTCCGGGGGGAAATGGGCTTGTGGGTGGTGGCGTCTCTCTCACAGAGCTGGTTTTCCTGTTGAACTTGAACTCTTGAGAATTCCAGCTGCCCGGCTCTGCTTTTTGCTGAGCTCATTTAGTATAATTACCTAGAAATGCTTTTCTGCTTTTGCCCAAACATGAGGGTTTCTATTTAATTTCAAATTTGTGAATAAGATGACGTTGTTGGCTAATGATCTTGCTGTTATATAAGGAATAGAAAGGGGAGAAGTTACAAAATAATATTATCCTTTCTCTGAAATTGCTGTAACAACTGATTTTATAACACCAATAGAAGATTGAACCCACTAACAGTTTCTTTCAGCATTTGCATTAAAAAAAAAATTCCGAACAATTGATTTCCTTTCCCCTTTTATTTCCCTTTAGTTTTCTGTAATATTGTATCTGTCTAGCAGCTGCTCTTTCTCTCCTTCAGTGCGGGCAGGGAGCCTGGCTTCAGGAGAGGTTACTGTTGCTGTTGGATGCTGGTGAGT
>NW_006922626.1:303500-304524 GCF_000298275.1 Orycteropus afer afer
TTGGCTGCTAACCAGAAGGTCGGTGGTTCAAACCCACCATCCATTCTGTGTGAGAAAGATGTGGCAATCAGATTCTGAAAAGGTAACGGAAACCTCATGGGGAAGCCCTCCTCTGTCCTCTAGAGTCACTGTCTAGGTTCTCTAGTGCTGTGATAAGAGGAACACCACAAGTGGATGGCTTTCACAAACAGGAATTTATTCTCTTACAGTTTAGGAGGCTAGAGTGTCAGCTCCATGGGCTGCAGTCTTCTGAGAAGAAGCTGTTGGCTGCTGAGGCTGACAAACCCAAGGTCAACAAGTAGAACGGCACAGTCCCCAGACCAGCAGGTGACACAGCCGGCCACTGGTTCAAGTCCAGGGACAATCGCAAGACCGGTGGGTGACACAGCCAGCCACTGAAATGAAGACTCGGCCAAATGCAGGATGCAAAATGTGCCAAAAAGTTACAGACCTTTCCCAAACCTTCTCCATACATCCTGGTAGCAGGTCACACCCCAAAAGCAGCTCATTTCCAATGATTAATGTCTCCCAGCAGATTCCTTCATGGAGGTGATTACAATCTCATCATGAGGAATAACTACATCCAGCTGCCCGGCCACTCCAAACCTCGGCCCAGCCCAGTTGACGCACACCCTTGACTGCCATAGTCACCATGAGTCAGAATCAACCCGATGACCAGAGTTGGTTTGGTTTGCTTTTGGACAGGTCAGTCACTGCTGACCACCATTGCCTGCCCGAGGGAAGGACACGCGTTGGAAGCATCAGACCTGTATGTCCTCAGCTTCTAACAAGCCAGTGACTTCTCTCCTGATGGCTCTTGTTGACTCAGCCTTGGACATGGTATTTCCTTAAGCAAATGAACCTGCATTGTAATGAAAAATGTACAAAACACCAGAGCACAAAGAATGAGTGAGGACATTAGTCCACAGTGCTATAGTGCTGCTAACACAAACCAAAACCACACCCACTGCCATCCAGTCAATTCCGACCCACAGCGCCCCTAGAGGACAGAGTGGAACTGCCC
>NW_006922626.1:305789-307031 GCF_000298275.1 Orycteropus afer afer
ATGGTGATCCTTTTCAGGGTGGTCAGCAGTGGTAGTTGGGCACCATCTAGTCTTGGTCTCAGGTCATGGAGGCTGGGGTTCACGTGGTCCGTTTGTCTGTTGGGCTAATTGTTCCCTTGTGTCTTTGGTTTTCTTCACTCTTCTTTGCTCTAGATGAGGAGAGACCAGTAGTTGTACCTTAGGTTGCTACTCAACAAAGCAGAACGTAGAACACTGTCTTTGTGGACTATGTTATGCCGGTTGACCCTGGTGTCCCCTGAGAGTATGGTCCTGAGTCCCCGAGATATGTGGTTTTTCTACAACAATAAAAGAAGAGTATCTACTTGCCACATCCAGTAAAACTGCACATGTCACAAAAGGAAGTGACGTGAAAGAATTAATGGTTTTTTAAAAGAAACAGGGGCCAGGCGGATGCTGTCCATATTCTGCGAGAGCGACCCCTGATGCCTTTGTTCTACTTTATTTATATGTTTATACATCATCATTCTTGGAATCCATACAATCAGCTTATTCTCTCCAAAGTTAAAGGTTTACTCCTCTACGTGCTCAAGGACAACAGGGGGTCATTGAAACAATCACAAAAACCTACTCAGGAATAAGGAGTGTACAACGATAAATGTTTACTAGGGCACAACGACCCAAAGTATGAAACGTCCCAATAAGATAAAAACATGGACTACTGTAATAACAGCTACTTTTGACACTTAATGTATTGCCAAGTACGCCTTTAGCCATGAGAGAGGCCTTGCCTTTTCCTGTCCTTTGCTGATTTCTCTCTTGGTCTCCAACAACTACTGAGGCTGCTTTTCTACAACAAAACACCTCGTAGGACTTGGCTCCTGTTTGTGGGGAATTAGAGTCATGGTCTCATGGAACATTCCAGTTAATTGGCCTAATGTTAATTTTTTAACATTCCTGTTTTACCTCCTACTTTGTTGAGTAGTATCTGAAAAGCTCTCAAACAATCATCCCTGTTTCAACAATTGGACTCCTTTTGTGTGTGTGTGATTTGGGTGAAAGTTTACAGAGCAAATTCACTTTCCATACAGCAGTTCACATATACTTTGTCTCATATCATTGACCACAGTTTACCATGATGCAACAGCTCCCCCCCACTTCCTCCCCATAGTTACCTCTTCCCAGTGTCCAACCCTCCATGCACTCCTGCCCCCCGAGCTGTCTCCCTGTGCACACAGCCCTTCTTTCTCCCACGATTGTTCCCTCCAAGGAGTGTATCTACTT
>NW_006922626.1:327402-328647 GCF_000298275.1 Orycteropus afer afer
GAAGACAAAATGAGATCCTGCTACAAAAGCCCTTTAACTCAAATTGACTGTTTAACATAATCCCATCAAAATCCCAGCAGCATTTTCTAGGGACCTAGACAAGCTTCTTCTAAGATCTGTATGAGTAGGCCCAGAACGTAGGATAGGTGAAACAAGTTTGGAAGAGAAGACAGTAGGAGGAATCAGTCTACCTCATTTCAAGACTTATTTATAGAGCTTTGGTGTAGTGTTAACCACTCAGCTGCTAATCAAAAGGTCAGTGGTTCAAACCCACCAGTCACTCCTCGGAAGGAAGGTCGGGCAATCTACTTCCGTAGTGATACTGCCTCAGAAACCCAAGGAGGGGTCGCTATGAGTCGGGTCTGACTCGACGGCACATAACAACAACAATAATGTACGTCTTGGAAGAACTATAGCCAGAATGCTCCTTAGAAGAAAGGATGGACAGACTTTGTCTCATGGATTTTGGACATGTTTTCGGGAAGGACACGTCGTTTACTTTGTAAAGTAGAAGGTCAGCAAAATGGAGGAAGATTCTCAACAACATGGATTGACACAGTGGCCTCAACAATGGGCTCCAGCAAGCAATGACTGGAAGGGTGGCTCGGGACCTGGCAGAGTTCTTTTCTATTGTGGACGGGGTCACGATGAGTCGGAACCAACTTGAGGTGTCTAACAACGACAATAACAGAATGTGGAGCATCTATTCTAAGCGTGTCTGCCATCTTCTTAGGTGAGGAGTCCCACATCTTTCACCCACTTTTTCATTGGGTTGTTTTCTTATTGTGATTTTAAGAGTTCTTTGTGTATGTTAGATGTAAGCCCTTTATCTGATATATGTTTTGCAAATATTGTCTCCAATTTGTGGCTGATCTTTTTATTCTCTCTCTCTCTTTAAATTTTTTTTAATTACTGTTGAAAATAGACCCAGCAGAAGACACATCAGTTGTGTCATTTCCAAACGTAGAATTGAGTGACATTGACGCGTCCTTCCGGTTGTAGGACCGCTGCTACTCTCCCTTTGGGAGTTGCTCCTCCCCTGATAACATGAACTCATTGACCCCTATCTAGTTTCCTATCTAGCCTTTCGAGCTGTTGTCAATTTCACCCCCATGGAGGGATCTTTAACAGAGCACAGTGGTCAAGGCTAACATTATTTACGAGTTAAGCTAATCTGTTTGGTTTAAAGATGACCTTGGGATATTTTTGGTTTAAGGCTTAAACATCACCTCACAGCAATAATTT
>NW_006922626.1:329248-334121 GCF_000298275.1 Orycteropus afer afer
ATTCCAAGGGAAGGGAGGGGTTCTATGAGCCAAGTGTCTTTTTTCCTTCTCCTTTTCCATTTAATTGTAACAAATGGGACGACTTGTCTCTGGAAAATAAAAATACTGCATTTCCCAGTTGTCTGTAAATCCAAAGACTTCCTGTGTAATAAACATATTCTTCTAGATAGACTTGATTTCCTGGGTTTATTTTTTTATTTGAAATCGGTGTGAATACATGGTATTTAGTATTGATGACCCGATGATTTGGGTGGATGACATACAAGGATTTGCATATGTTTGTACCATTCCGGCTGTGGCTGGTGTGGGGGCAGGAGGCACTTGTTCCAAAGTGTGCCACGCATACTGCCTGGTTCCCACATCTCTGCTCGGTTCCTTGATTCCAACTCACGTCAAACGACAAAACTTTCTTCCTTGGTGAAAAAAGAGACCCTGAAAGAAAGCAAGTGAAAAGAAAGCAAAGTTTTATTTAGAACTTATGCTTTGCATAAATTAAAGAGTGGACTATTGAATTCAGTGCTGACCCTGTTCTATCATGGAATCTGACACTAGTCCATTCATCATTCATGTAGTACATGAAAGCAAGAAATAGATATTATATCTATTTTAGGGGCATAACTCTTTTAATGACTGCATGTTATGGTACCAGGTGGTGAGCCTATGATTGTCAGTGGTTTGACAGAGGCTGGACGGGGTACTCTTCCATAATGTGATATAATGTAATCTCTTTCCATGCTGTGATGTGACGTGAGTGGCCAATCAGTTGAAAGGGGTGTGGCCTGCCTCCACTATATAAATGGTAGAATTCTCTCTCAATGCTGCACTCTTCTAGTTGCCTGACCTCTGATTCCAGGGACGTAAGCCTGCAGAACTCTCTGGTCTACAGCCTGATCTACAGATTTTGTAGCCACTCAGGATCTCCAGAAAGCGCTCTAATGGTGTAGTGGATAAGGCATTTGGGTGCTAACGAAAAGGTTGGTCTTTGAATCCACCAGCCCTTCCATGGAAGAAACATGAGGCAGTCTGCTTCTGTAAAGATTTACAGTCTTGGAAACCCTGTGGTGTTTGCTATGAGCTGGAATTGACTTGATGGCAGTGAATTTGGTTTGGTTTTAGGGGCCTCCCAACTGCTGCATGACCTATGGATTTGGGACTTTCCAGGCCCCACAATTGTGTGAGCCGTTCCCTTGAGGTGACTCTCTCTCTGTACATGTGTATACATATGTCTCACTGGTTTTGCTTCGAGAGTGAACCCAGACTAAGACTCTGCACAGTGACTTTAGTCTCATCTGAATAGTCCCCTGAATTATCGGTTGTGTTTCACGCTGTTTTATGCTTTCCTGGCATTGACATGTTTGGGTCTGTAGACATTTTCTGTTTGCGTGTCATGATCCTACTACACACAATTTTGCAGTTTTTTTAATTCTTACTTTATTTTTTTACCACTTGAGTGTTTATTTACGTGAAGAATCAAAAGGAAACTTGAAAACGTCCTCAGCAGGTGAGCACTGGGACACAGATGCCAAGGCAGTGAGTCTAGCGAGTGACGTTTATTGAGGAGGTACTAAGCAAGCACCCATGGCAATATGCTTTGCTTTGGATAGAACTCTGTCCATCGAGTCTGGATGCTTCAGCATACAGCTGACAGGAGCCATGCACTGTGGCTCCATCCACATCGATTCCAACTCACGGTGACCCCATGTGGGTCAGAGCTGAACTGTGCGCCAAAGGGTTTTCAGGGGCCCGTTGCTCAGAATTAGATCAGCAGGCCTGTCTTTCGAGGCACCCGGAGGTAGACTCAAGACTTTAACCTTCAGATTAGCAGCCCAGCACTTTAACCCAGGGACTCTATCATCACTCACTGCTGCTGTTGTTGCTGTTAGGTGCCACCAGTCGATTCTGACACGTGGTGCCCCACGTGACAGAGTAGAGCTGCCCCATAGGATTTCCTGTGCTGTCATACTCATGGGAGCAGGCCACCACATCTTTTCTCCCCTGGAACTGCTGCTGGGTTCATACCATCCACCTTTCGGTCCTGCAGGCCGTGCAGGTGAGCCCTTAACCCCTGCACTCCCAACACTCCAGGAATCTTTAAGCGCTCAACAGCCCCTCATGCATTTCATATTGCCACCTCCCAATTGTTCCTCGGTAAGAGCCACTCTGGAGGGACTGCGCCCACGCTCCATCCTGGTGGGATGGAGGGCATCCTTAGTGCCACCGAGTTAGTTACAGGCAACTTAACAGTGAAAATAGTATGCGTGGGGTTTGCTTCCTTGAACCTTTTTCTTCTCTTCTATTGATCCTCAATTAGTTGAAGAAGGACCAGAGAACGGGGTAAAAGACGAGGGACAGTAATAGTGTCTTAAGGACAGCAGTTAAGTGCTCGGCTGCTAACTGAAAGGTTGCAGGTTCAAACCCAATGGGCTGCTGACCTGCTGCCGTAAAGGTGACAACCCTATGAGGCAGTGTTACTCTGTCACATGGGCTTGGGAGGAGTCAGAGTCTACTCAATAGCTCACAACAACGTCCACAACTACACAACCCAGGAAGAAATTTGTGGGGGGAAAAAAAACACTGCTAAAGAATGTGGATATGAGTTCTTTCAAACACCTCTGTTCACACACTTGGTTGGTAACAGTGATTTAATATATGACATCATGCTTTCTGTTATTGTCACCTGCTAATGCGAGAGCTGGGAACAAATGCTACTGAGAGGCACATGGCTTTGTTTGGCTTTAGTCCCCTTCAACAGACCTCTTATTAAATTCTTGATCAAAGTAAGTTCCATCCTAGTGGATGTGCTGAGCCTTCTGTAGCTCTCAAGCAGGTAGAAACGTCGAGTTTGCGGGGTGCATCCAAGAACTTCAAGTGGGTATGTTTTTTTTCCCCCCCTTTTCATGGTTCAGAGGTTTCTATTTTAAAGCTGTAAATAAAATGTAACTGAAAACATGGAAATGTGCAGGGTGAAGTCCCCCAGGGGATAAAACTCCCGTAAAGACAGACAGGATGTGCGAGCAGGAGGGAGACACTCGTCTATCTGAGGGGTGTTTGTAAAGGAAGAAGCAACTCCCAAAACTTTGATCCATTTTAACCTATTAAATGAAAAACCAGTTTTAAACAGGAAAAGGCAGCCTGTGGAAACAAACAAAACAAAAATGGCTCTTTCCATCGAGACAGCTCTGAGAAAAATGTTCTGAGAGCGATCGTGTGGGTAGAGGTCCAGGCTTAGGTCCTTTAACTCAAGTTGGAGTTTCAGTGTCTCCGATCCCCTCCACTCACTGGGTTTTCTGCCACGGACGACTGTTGTTGTTCTTGGCTGCAGTCGAGTTGTTCTGACTCATTCGAGCCCCATGGACATCAGAACGAAACACCGCTCGGTCCTGCGTTATCCTCACAGTCACTGCTACGTCTGAGTTCATTGTTGCCGCCATTGGGTCAGTCCCTCTCGTTCAGGGTCAGTGCTGACCCTCCACCACTCAAGATATCCTTCTCCGGGGACTGGTCACTCCTGATCACATGACTGAAGTACATGAGATGAAGGCTGGCCATTCTGGCTTCTAAGGAGCATTCTGCACATGCTTCTTCCGAGACATATTAGTTCACTGTTGTTGCACTTCATAATATACTTACTTGATATTCCTTGCCGACCATAATTCAAAGGCATCAGTTCTTCTGTGGTCTCCCTTACTCATTGTCCAGCTCTCCCACACATACGACGTGACTGAAAAGACCATGGCTCGAGTTAGACGCACCTTAGTCATCAAAGTGACATCTTTGCTTTTCAGTACTCGAAGGAGGTCTTTTGCGGCAGGTTTGTCCAATGCAGTATGTTGTTTGATTTCTTGACCCCTGCTTCCATGGGCATGGATTGTGGATCCAAGTAAAATGAAATCCTTGATAACATCAGTCTTTTCTTCTCGGTTTATCATGATCTTGTTTATTGGTCCAGTTGTACGGATTGTTGTTTTCTTTATTTTGAGGTGTAATCCATACTGAAGGCTGTAGTATTTGATCTCCATCATTAACTGCTTCAGGTCTCTTTACTTTCAGCAAGCGAAGCTGTGTTGTCTGCATATCACGGATTGTTAAGGAATTGTTCTCCAATTCTGACGCTGCACTCTGTCAATTCCTAACAAGAACGTTCTGAAATGCACTTTCCTTCTCCCTATTTAAGGCACTCTGGTGGCACAGTGCCTAAGGCATTTGACTGCTAACCAGAAAGTTGGTGGTTCAAACCTTCCAGCTGCTCCGCAGAAGGAAGATGGGGCAGTGTACTTCCTTAAAGACGTACTGCCTTGGAAACCCAATGGGGATCACTGTGAGTTGTAATGGACTCGATAGCAGTGGGTTTAGTTTATTGGGTTTGGTGGCACAGTGGTTAAGCATTCAGCTTAAAAGGTTGGCAGTTAAAACCCACCAACTGCTCCTTGGGAGAAAGATGAAGCCATCTGCTTCCATAAAGATTACAGCCTTGAAAACCCTATGGGGTCATTGTACTCTTTCCTATAGGGTTTGTGTGAGTTAGAATCCACTTGACAGCAACAGGTTTGGTTTGCTCCCTATTTTGTTTATTCCACTCCTTTCGCTTCATTTTAAGTGTTATTTCCTCAGAGAAACCTTTCCTGACTGACAATCTCACATCCAGCTCTCATCAAAATAAATAACTTCAATATGTGTGTCAGTAAAACCAAAGAACAAAGCTATTGTCCTTGAGTCGATTCTGACCCACAGCACCCCTAGAGGACAGAGTGGAACTGCACCACAGGGTCTCCTAGGCTGTCAATCTTCACAGAAGCAAAGCCCAAACCACACCCACTGCCATGGAGTCCATTCTGACCCACAGCGCCCCTAGAGGACAGAGTGGAACTGCCCA
>NW_006922626.1:334221-335860 GCF_000298275.1 Orycteropus afer afer
GCCCCTAGAGGACAGAGTGGAACTGCCCACAGGGTTTCCAAGGCTGTCAGTCTTCACAGAAGCAAAGCCCATACCACGCCCACTGCCGTGGAGTCCATTCTGACCCACAGCGCCCCTAGAGGACAGAGTGGAACTGCACCACAAGGTTTCCAAGGCTGTCATTCTTTACAGAAGCCAACTGCCTCATCTTTCTCCCCTGCTAGTGGGTTCAAACTAGAAACCTTTTGGTTAGCAGCCCAGTGCTTTAACCACAGTGCCACCAGAGCTTCTTCTGTGTCAATAGAGGTTAGTGTATTCTTCATGTTCACTTTCTATTAAAATTTTTGTATTATTTACTTTCTATTTTTACCAATGGACATGATAGGACAATGACCAAGGTTACACAAGGCTTGTTATAAAAAATAACATGTCCCTGCCCATGATTTTGGGAGCTCTGGTAGCGCAGTGTCTAAGACACTTGACTGCTAACCAGAAGGCTGGCGGTTCAAACCCAGCAGCCACTCCTCGGCAGGAAGATTGGGTGCTCTACTTCTGTAGTGATACCACCTCAGAAATCCAAGGAGGGGTCACTATGCATCAGATCTGACTCAACAGCAGTGAGTTTTGTTTTCTGGTTTGGTCCATGATCTTAGTCCCCATGCCATTCTTCCTGAGAAAAACACTTTCAGTACCTCGATAGCATGTGCGTGAGCATGTGTGCCCATCCTTTGGCTAGCAGGTGAGCACTTAAGCCCTGCACCACCAGGGCACTTACGTGTGCACACACCAAGTATCAATTTCATCTCATGGAGAGAGGCCTCCTGCTCCTACTGCTGCCTCCTTTGGTTTTTTTCCAAGCTTGCGCCCTCACTGGTGCCCGGGACTATCCCTTCACCACTGCTGGGTAAATTCCTTTGTGTTGCTACACTCTGGGATGTCTTATTTAAGTTCAGTCTCTCAAATGTCACAGATTAATAGTTTTTAAGACATAAAACAAAAACAAAAAACAAACCCACTGCGGCCAATTTGATTCCAACTCATAATGACTACACATATTCCAGAGTAAGACTGCTCCGTACAGTTTTCTCGGATCAGATGTTGCAACTGGTTTGTGCTCGGCTGTTAACTTAATGGTTGTTGGGTCAAACCCACCTAGCAATACCATGGAAGACAGGCCTGATAATTTGCTCCCATAAGAATTACAACCCAAGAAACCCTGTGGAGGAGTTCCACTCTGTAACACACAGGGCTGCCATTAGTCAGAATCAATTTGATGGCAACTGTGATGCATAACGTGATGTGTCACCTTGGCTCGGTCGTGATTCTCAGTGGTTAGGCAGACACTGGACTGAGGGCTCTTCCATAATGTGCTATAATGTAATCCCCTTCCATGATGTGACCTGATGTGAGCAGCCAATCAGGTGAAAGGGGAATTCTCCTGGGGGTGTGGCCTGCCTCTAGTATATAAATGGATGGTCTGGCAAAGCCCACTCTCTCTCTCGATCCTGCACTCTTCTTGTCCTCTGACCTCCAGCTCCTGGGATGTAACCCTGCAGAAATCTCCAGTGTGCTGCCTCACCTGCAGATTTTGGGTTCTTTAGCCCCCCTCAAAATTCTGTCAGCCAGCAGAGGCCTCCAGTCTGCTACCTAACCTGCAGAT
>NW_006922626.1:336450-342045 GCF_000298275.1 Orycteropus afer afer
ATATTTTATGGTTTCTAAAGGCAACAGGGTGAAATCCACAGTGTTCAAATATGGACGTAAACACTGTAAGTAGCAATCCCAGACAGAACCACAGCAAGATTTCTGCAAAATTGACAAGCCGATTCTAACATTTATGTGAAAATGCAAAGCCTGGCGAAGGGAACAGTGAAGAAGAACAAGAGGGCTCAAGCTGCCTGACACCCAGACCTATTATAAAGCTCTAGTGATCAGAACAGTGTGGTGTCCGTGCACAGACAGACTAACAGAGCCACGGGATGGAACAGTGGGCTCAGAAACACATCTCTCCACATGTGACTGATTACAGAGTGACCCTGGGGTGCGGTTGAGGAGGAAAGGGGTTTTCAATAAATGTTGTAGCTGTTGGGTGTCGTTGACTTGATTCGGACTCACAGTGACCCCATGTGACAGAGCGGAACTTTCCCTTACGGTTTCCAAGGCTGTCGTCTTCTTAGGGGCAGGTCACCAAGTCTTTCTCCTGTGGGGCAATTCTACTCTTATAAGGTCTCTATGAGTATGAATTGACTGGCTGGCCTAGGTATGTATGTGTAGTCCAAACGTTACCTTGATTTGCAAATTGTTTAGTAAATAAACTAAAATCAATTTGTAGTATGATATTATTATTATTATTTTTTAACACATCTCAGTTAGAATCTTGAGGAAATGAAGGTGAGGAAAGACAGTCAAATTACTCATACCGACCCCTCCTTGGGTTTCCGCGGTGGTATCTCCCAATTGATATTGCCCAATCTTCTTTCTGAGGAGTGGCTGGTGGGTTTGAATCGCCAGCCTTCTGGTTCGCAGTCTGATGGCTTAGGCACTATGCCACCAGAGCTCCCCCATATCTATGTATATGTCTATGTATATATATGGATGTAGGAACTGTGATACTACCTCGGAAACCCAAGGAGGGTTCGCTATGAGTGGGGTCCTGCTGGACAGCACATAACATTTATGTATGTACATATGTATTTTGCAATTTATTCATGAAAGCTTTATGGAGTGAGTGCCTGCCAAATGAGAAGAGCAGCTCCAATCTGGATATAGTGTAGTGTGAAAAACAAGATTTGATACATACTAGATAGATTTTGGGGGAGCTCTGGTAGCATAGTGGCTAAGTCACTTGCCTGCTAACCAGATGGCTGGCGGTTCAAACCCACCAGCCACTCCTCGGAAGGAAGGTTGGGCAATCCTACTTCCGTAGTGATACTGCCTCGGAAACCCAAGGAGGGGTCGCTATGAGTCGGGGCCGACTCGAAGGCACGTAACAACAACAACAACAACAAAGATAGATTTTGGTGGAATGAATGAGTTGAATGAATGAATGAATGAACAAAATGGCTCGAGGAAAATAGCTTCTCTCAGGTATCTGCTTTGACGATCAGAGCCAAATTTTCGATGCAGTTTAGTAGATGATGTCTGAGAAGGGGAGAAGAAAGAAAAAACTGATTAAAAATGCAAACACTGAGAAGGTGCTGCCGATCGCGGTGGCTAATTCTGTCCTTCTTCGCCTTCCGTTCCCCTTCCGCCCTGGCGCGCCCTTCTGTAGCCGGTAGTGACGTCACGCGGGCAGGACTCGCGGGAAAACGCGTGTGGTCTTCCGGCCGGGGCGGCGCGCGCGGGCCTTTCGAGCGTCGGCCCGGGAGCCCGGCACCATGAGCCTGTGGGTGGACAAATACCGGCCCTGCTCCTTGGGGCGGCTGGACTATCACAAGGAGCAGGCGGCCCAGCTGCGCAACCTGGTGAGCCGGCCGCAGGCCGCGTTCCTGGGGCCAGAGGCGTCGGGGCCCAGGGTTTGCGCCCCGGGGGCGGTGGTCTGGGCAGGCGGCGGCGGGCCCCGGACCTGCCTGTTGTCTGGCCCCGCGCCGCCGGCGTCTGTGCTCCACGCCGGAGCGACCGGTCGTGCAGTGGCTTTGGGACAGTGTCCCGTTTTGCAGGTTGGGGAGAATGAGCCCAGGCGGCAGGGCTGTGGGCAGTCTCCCGTCCCGACCTCTGCCGGCGCCGACGCGGAGCGCGGTCCCCGCGTCTGCCCTGGCGGGTGGACGCGCTGGGGGCAAGTGTCGTTGCGCCGTGATCCTTTCGTCCCAAACTGGTTTGGAGCTGCTGCCGTGGCCCTGTCGGTGCCTACGGAAGCCAGCCTCAGAGCTGGA
Organism: Orycteropus afer afer; assembly: GCF_000298275.1. NCBI lineage: Eukaryota > Metazoa > Chordata > Mammalia > Tubulidentata > Orycteropodidae > Orycteropus > Orycteropus afer. The sequence continues at coordinate 338,619 of NW_006922626.1, forward strand.
GGCTCAAAAACTACGCGTTCTGGGGGTCCCGATCCTGCTGAACGCTTCGTGTGGACTTTTATTTTACTCCTTGCTGTCGGTTCCGACTCATAACCCTGTAGGACGGAGAAGTGCCCCGTAGGGTTTTCTGGGCTCGCATCTTTCTGGGAGCGGATCGCAGGTCTTTCTTTCGCGCAGCAAATGGTGGGTTCAAACTGCCGACCTTCCAGTTAACAGCCGAGAGCGTAAACCATGCCACCCACAGCACCACCATCCGAAGTCAACACACTGCAGTGGAGTCGATCCCACTGAGAGACCCCATAGGACACAGAACTGCCCCATGGGTTTTCCCAAGGCTGCCAGTCTTTATGGAAGCCGCCTGCCTCATCTTGCTGCCCTGAAGCAGCTGGTGGGTTTGAACCGCTGCCCTTTTGGTTAGCAGCCCTAAGCAGAGTTGAAATGTCTGGTCATTAATGTTGGTCCTTGCCTCTCGTCTACACAGGGCTGATGAGAGAGGGCCAAGCAGCTTCCGGCTTCTCCGCCTTGGTGGGGTAACACATATGCGTTCACACTGGTCCCCTGCTCCTCCACAATGAGCCCCAGAGGCCAGGAGGGCCCGGCTTGATCCCCCACTCGGGCTGCCCTCCTCGGCGTCTGGCTTTCTGCTTTCCTGGTGACGTTCTCCGTTTACCGCCCAATGCACACAGTTCTTGTCGCAGGGAGCCTGTTAGGGATCGAGTCCAACCCCCACGACTCTCGTCAATCCTCAGCTCCCGGCCTGTGGTGGAGCCCAGGTGGTGCAGTGGTTAAAGCACTTGGCATACCATCACAAGGTTGGCGGTTCGAACCCACCAAGCGTGTCATGGGAGGAGGATGCCAAGGCGCGTGGGGATGTCCGGGAACCGGGCGGCAGAAGCTGAAGACAGGCCCTTGTCTCAGAGCCGACAGACACCCTCCTCTCGGAGCTGGTGCCCTCATTTCCGACTTGGAGCCACCTCTGTGAGGGAATATGTGTCTCTTTGTTAAAGCCGCCCGCTGTGGCGTTTGTATTACACGGGCACCAGGCGACCAGGAGCGCAGTCTGGGAAGGGCGCCAGTCTCAGTGGCTGTGGGCACCGTCCATGATCTCGCAGGTTCTCGGGAGATTCTGAGCCAGGTTTGGGAGTTTCTGCTTCCTACATACAGGATGGAAGGAGCCCTGGTGGGGCGACCGTTACCTGCTTGGCTGCTCTCCAGAAGGTTGGCAGTTTGAAGCAGGAGAGACCTGACATGGTGCTTCCAGACGCCTGACGGCCTAGCAAATCCTATGGGACGGGTCACAGGACGTTGCTATGAATTGGAATTGACTGAACAACAACAACGGCAGACATCAACAAAAATTCTTTTTTTTCTTCCCGTTTGGGTTGGCTTTTCTTTTTTCACTGTTTGATGTAATGAAGCCTTTTAAGGTCAGCAACAGCCCTGGCAGTTGAATGAACCGGCTTCACTTCTTGTTTGGACGCCATGTAGATTTAATGTGTTACCTTTCCCCCCGACTGACTGTGAAGGTCAAGTATGTGCTGTTGTTTCCTTCAATTCAGAGGTTGAATTTCCCTTACTAGTTACTCGTCTTCTGTATTTACATGGCTTGGAGCTCATGAGGAAAGATAACAATGTGGGATGGATGGCTAGATAGGTTGAGATATTCATTATCAAATGCTTAGTTTGAACCAACTGTGTGCCTCGCTCTGGTGGGGTAGTGCCTAAGGCACTTGACTGCTAAGCAGAAGGCTGGCGGTTCAAACCCACCCGCCACTCCTCGGAAGGAAGGTTGGGCAATCTACTTCCGTAGTGATACCGCCTTGGAAACCCAAGGAGGGGTCGCTATGAGTCGGGTCCGCCTTGATGGCAGGGAGTTTGGTTTTGGTTTCGGTGTGCCCTGTGGGGCAGCTCCGCTCCATCACATGGGGTCGCTGTGAGTTGAAAATAGACTCGACAGCACAGGACAACAGCACGTCCTGTTGGACCTTGAATGTGCTGTGCTGGGGACAGGACTCACATAGAATTAGTCCACGCGTGGTAACCACTCCACTGTGTCTCATAGATGTGTGGGGTTTCATAGTAGATGAGCAAATACTTGGTATGTTAAAAGCAGTTCAGCTCTGCCTGGGGCAGTTTAGTCTGGCTAGGGAAAGATGAGGGAGCTCTGGTAGCATAGAGCCTAAGGCACTTGACTGCTAACCAGAAGGCGGGCGGTTCAAGCCCACCAGCCACTCCTCGGAAGGAAGGTTGGGCAATCTACTTCTGTAGTGATAGCACCTCAGAAACCCAAGGAGGGGTTGCTATGAGTTGGTTCCAACTCTACGGCACATAACAACAACAACAAGGGGAATATGAAGGAGTGCTGGTGGTGCGATGGTAGAGCACTCGTCTGCTAACCAGAAGGTTGAGGGTTTGAACCCACCCGGTGGCTCTGGGAGGAAGACCTGCAGATGTGCCCCTGTAAAGATGACACCTTGGACAGCCACGTGGACAGTCGTGGTCGCTCACACGGGGCGGCTGAGTTGGAATCCGTTTGCCGGCAGCAGCCGCAGCAACAACGTTCTATCCTTTCTCTCCAGGTGCAGTGTGGTGACTTCCCTCACCTGTTAGTCTACGGACCATCAGGTGCTGGAAAAAAGACAAGGATAATGTGTATCCTGCGGGAGCTCTATGGCGTGGGAGTGGAGAAGCTGCGCATCGAGCACCAGACCATCACAGTAAGCATCTTACCTGGGCCGCCAAGTCCTGAGAGCTATGCTGTCAGCCCTGTTCATACCCCCATCCCTCACACTGCCCTTGTAGGATTTCAGTGAGAATCCACAGGTAAGCCCTGGTGCGTGGGGAGTGCAGGCTACTGATTGACAGGGCGACTGTTAGAACCGGAAGGAGCCCTGGTGGCTAACAGCTAAGAGCTTGGCTGCTGACTGGAAGGTCAGCGGTTCAAACCCACCAGCTGCTCCAGGAGAAAAACCTGGCGATGTTTCTGTAAAGATGACAGCCTTAGGGAACGCTGTGGGGCAATTCTGCTCAGTCACGGGGTCACTGTGAGTTGCAGTCGACTCCATGGCACGTGACAGCAGCAGTGTTCTTCACAGACTAAGGTCAGTTAGGCTGGAGAGGAAACGGCCCCTTGGGAGGCTTTTAGTAAAACACAGAGGCTGCGGTTGATCTCAGGTCACCCGCTAAGCCAGTGATGTGACCGGAGCGGCATTCAGGCCTCCGATTCACGGTCCTCAGCCTGGGGATAGGGAGGAAAAGACAGGGGTGTTTTTCAGGAAGCCTGTAGCCCTGGAATGCGCTGACTGGGGGTGGTAGTTAAGTTGTGTGTAACTTGGCTGGGCCTGGTTGAGTGGCTGGGCAGCTGGATGTATTATTCCCCATGATGAGATCGGTAATTAACTCCATAGTGGAATCTCCTGGGGCAGCC
>NW_006922626.1:342285-345367 GCF_000298275.1 Orycteropus afer afer
CCTCTAGCTCCAGTGGGCCGGGAGCAGGAGGCAGAGCTGGACCCCGAGGTTGAGGGGCTTTCACTCAGCCCCTAGAACCTGGCACTTTGAACTTGGACTTAAAGCCTCCAAAAATTGTAAGAATAAATCCCTGTGTGTTAAAGCCGTCCCATTTGTGGTATTTTCTGTTGGAGCAGTACAGGGTCACCAAACCACCGGGGAAGGGTGGGCATCTGAGCAGCTCGGGAGGTGGGGGGCCCTGAGCGTGCCCCACGTGGCCCCCCAGCCTCATCCCCTGCCGCACACCTGCCTTCTCTTGCTCACAGACGCTGTGTAAGGCCCAGCTGCAGCGTCCCCCGTTAGTGCGTGTGCCTGTCCACCCACCGTTTACACTGCCGTTTTGCTGGGGTCGTAGTGTTTGTACGTGTTTTTCTCCGGCAAGATGCCCTTTGTCTTGATGTCCTGAGACAACATGTCATGTTCATTTCGTGTCCTTCCCAGCACTTGTGTCCTATTCCTGCTGGTCACTGGGCAGAGGGATGTCCAGCGAGCTGATGGTCATGGCAATAACAGCCTGTAGGCTGTCGGTGATTGGAGTGTGTTTAAACAATGCCGTCTGAGGTGCTGGTGGCACATCTGGGTGGAGATTCTTGTCACTTAAGTGGGGACTGATGTAATAGGAAAGACATGGCTCCTGTAGGAAGAAAGTCTCGTGTCTTAGACCCACTGCCATCTGGTCACATCCAACTCGCAGCAACCCTATGCGAGGAGTGGGCCTGCCCCATGGGATTTTGTAGGCTGTGACCTTTACGGAAGCAGATCACCAGCTATTTCTCTTGTGGAGCCCTGAGGAGGTTTGAACTGCCAGCCTTTCAGTTAGCAGCTGAGCGCACAGCCATTTGCAGCCAGCGATACCATCTGTGTTGGCGTGTCAGTAGAGAGTGAGGCCACAGGACTGGCCAGGAGCCCAGAGATGAGGGAGCGTCAGTTTCGCGTCAATGGGAAAGGGTGAGCTCCTTTCATAAACATGCTGGCACAGCCAGGGGTCTTAGCGCGAAGACAGTAGACTTGAATCTCTGCGACTTGATTTATAAGCATAAATTCCATGTGAAATAGAAAGTTAAATGTTTAAACAAAACAACAAACTTCCTAGACTAGTTTCCTAGGCTATAAAAAAAAAAACAAAAAAAAAACAGACAAACTCATGCCATCGAGTTGATTCAACTCATAGAGACCCCTCCTTGGGTTTCTGAGGCGGTATCACTACAGAAGTAGATTGCCCAACCTTCCTTCCGAGGAGTGGCTGGTGGGTTTGAACCACCAGCCTTCTGGTTAGCAGTCAGATGCCTTAGGCACTGTGCCACCAGAGCGCATCCTAGACTGTATGACCACCTGTTAGTAGTTGACACAGAAGTTGGAGAAGGACTAGATACAGGGATATGTATGCGTTCCAAGTGTTTGTGGCAAAAGATAACAGGAAAGTACACAGAAAAGTGAAAGATTGTCCAAAGATCTTTGAGAAGAACAAGCCAGGAAAAGTTTTACAAATTGTTAACAGAAGGACAGGTGCCTCAGTACATAACAGAGCCAGAACCAGTCTCAGGAGAGAGACTGACAGCCACACGGTGTGTGTGAAGGTACTTGGTGGAGGCTAAGGGCAGGCAGGGTGAGTTTGCCTGCTCCTGACGGCAGGACTTACAGGGCCCTGTGAAGCCTGCTGTGTTGGGGGTCGTTGGGGAGGAAGATGTGCCTGTCCCGGGTGCAGAGGAAGTCGGGGGGTTTCTCGTCCACAAGGACATCCTTTTCTGTGATCTATGTAAATGCAGAAGCAGTCCCTGAGCCACGTCACATCCCTGTGACATCCTGTGCTCCGTGGAATTGCCGGGGGTGGCCGAGCAGGAAGAAGGCGATGAGCTTTGGAGGACGTGTACCCGCAAGTGTTTGCGGCCTGTGGGGGACGTGTACCCGCAGGTGTTTTGCGGCCTGTGGGGGACGTGTACCCGCAGGTGTTTGCGGCCTGTGGGGGACGTGTACCCGCAGGTGTTTTGCGGCCTGTGGGGGACGTGTACCCGCAGGTGTTTGCGGCCTGTGGGGGACGTGTACCCGCAGGAGTTTTGCGGCCTGTGGGTTCTGTGAGTTGTCTCTGTGCCGTTGCTGCCACGGGCTGTTAGCTAGGAAAACACAGACAGGTGCATGTGGTTCTCTCTTTCTTAAAGTAAGAAACACACACATTGTACATACATATCTATAGGTTCGTGTGTGTGCATGTATATGTTCACATATGTGGGTGTACACACATGTATGTTTGTGTGTTACCCTGGAGAAGCCTGAGAAATACACACAGACACAGGTTTTCGTGTGTTACCATGGAGACGGCGTGCGGCGTGCTCAGGTGTGATTACCTGCTGACAGCTGGGGACAGTCTGGGAATCTGTGTACATGACTGAAAGAAAAAAATAATCACGATGAAACAGGATGTGTGACATGACCTAATGTGCATGACACTGTATCATGTTTGTGTGCACGTGAAGAAAGTGATGAGAAGGAAGTTAAAACATTAATGGCTATTATTTCCAGTTTTATTTATTTTTTTACTAAGCAAACATTGTTTATACAGTAAAACAAAAACCAATGAAAATACCGAGAAGAGGGGAAAATAGCAAATAAGCATTTCTAAGATCTATTTTCTTTCTATTTAGACTCCATCGAAAAAGAAAATTGAAATTAGTACCATTGCAAGTAATTATCACCTTGAAGTCAATCCCAGGTAAGTTGTCACCATCGTGAAACAGGTGCTTTTAGAATCATGGTTTCAGACTTTTTTTTATAAAAAGGATAGACCCCTGTGTGGAGACCGCATGGCTTGTGTGGAAGCCCCAGGCGCAGAACAGGTGGAGGGAGCTGCCGGGTTGCAGCGGGCCGGGCCCCTGCCCGTTTTCTTGCCTCTCAGACCCGGACTCCAGGAATGATGTTGGGCTTTCTAGCTGTGCCGAGCTCAGTGTTTGACACACAGTGCTCTGCACAGTCGGGAAGGTTCTGTTAAATTACATTGACATACTCAGAACCGATGAGCGCAGCAGGTCTGAAAGGTTTTAATGTTGCA
>NW_006922626.1:346322-349139 GCF_000298275.1 Orycteropus afer afer
TTTTTTTTTGGCAACTGAGCACCTTAACCACTGCAGCACCAGGGTTTCTATTGAACATAATTAGGAGTTCCTGAAATTACGAACCACCATCCTCTTCGTTTTCCTGACCATGGCCGTGTGTGCGTGTGGAACGGTCCCCGTTGTGTCTCCTGTGCAGTGATGCTGGCAGCAGTGACCGGGTGGTGATTCAGGAGATGCTGAAGACGGTGGCTCAGTCCCAGCAGCTGGAGACCAACTCTCAGCGGGACTTCAAAGGTACGTCACAGAGACTTCCTCTCGAGGCAGACCCTCCCACGGTCAGTGATGGGGGTGTGAGGGTATGGAGCGGGAAGGGTAAACTGTGGGTCAGAATCAATCTGGCAGTTAGTAACAGGTGGTGGTCTTAGGCCTGGGTGATGATGGCAGTGTGAAATACAACTGAAATAAACTACCCAGCCTTCTGCTTTAATCTGTTGTTCGCAAAAGGGAAGAGTCATGCAATAGGCCAGGCTTATTCTTCCCAGTTTCAGTCTGGGGGTGGTGAGGTCAGAGAGGAGGAGCAGAACCCGCAAGTGGAGGCCGGTTGTGTTTGTCTGGTTCGCAGTGGTGCTGCTGACCGAGGTGGACAAGCTCACCAGGGACGCTCAGCACGCCTTGCGCCGAACCATGGAGAAGTACATGTCCACCTGCAGGCTGATCCTCTGCTGTAACTCCACCTCCAAGGTGATCGCTCCCATCCGGAGCCGCTGCCTGGCCGTCCGTGTGCCTGCCCCCAGCGTTGACGAAGTGAGTCCCCGCAGACCTGGCAGCACAGGTCCTGCCCGGGGGCCGTGTGGGCCGCTGAGCTTGTTTTGTCACGACGCGCTGTGGGACGCGGCAGCCCCTTGGGGCCGGCTGTGAGCCTGGACACTCACCGCTAGTACATACGTGAACGACCATGGTCGGTAGCCACTCCCAGCTCCAACTCACGGCCACCCTGCGTGCCGCAGAGTAGAACGGCCCCATAGCTTCTGCTAGGCTGCAGTCTTTACGTGATGGGATCAGCAGGTCTTTCTTTCCGAGGTACGTCCAGGTGGGTTCGAACTGCCAGCCTTTTGGTTAGTAGTTGATCATTTAACTGTTGGTACCATCCACGGCCTCCCAAGCCTGTAGACAGACAGACAGACAGACACACACACACACACACACACACACACACACATATCCCCCCCACACACCCCCCAGGTGCCAGTATATGAAAAGTTCTTTTTTAAAACCACGTTTTGTTTTAAAGAAGTGAGTATTAGTAACTTTGCTAAGCTAGCTGTGGGCCAGTTCCATAGTGTCTTCCGAGTCAAGCTGGTTGAGTTGACTCTAGAAGGAGTCTCGGGTTCTAGAGAGAAGTGGACGGCCTCTTCCTTCTTCCTAGTCTGTCGCAGTCTATAAGCTGGGCTGTTACCTGTTGGCGTGAGCAGTTTGCAGTTGGCTCCTACCCCAAAGGCTGGCGGTTCACACCTCCCCAGGGACACTGCAGAAGAAAGCCCTGGAGGCCTGTTTCTGTGAAGATGACATGCGAGTAAACCCTGTGGGACAGTTGCACTGGGTCACGTGGGGTCGCTGTGCGTTTGAATGGACTTGTTAACGGTCGGTTGATGGTGATGGGTTAAAGGTCTTTAAGGAGCCCCGGTGGCACAGCGGGTAAGGGCTGCACTGCTGACCAGGAGGTTGGCAGCTCAGCCCCACCCACGGGCTCTGTGGGAGGAAGCCCCGGTGACCTGCTCCGATAAAGATGGCAGCCTGGGAGACGCTACGGGCGGCTCCGATCTGTCACATGGGTCCCTGTGACTCGGAAGAGACTCGCTGTCAGCCAGCAGCAGAGGGCCTTTGTATGAAGAGTCCCTGGTAAAGATAGGGGGACTTGTGGTGACGATCTGTAGGGTGCTGGCGGCGGCAGCAGTCTTCCTCGTGTGCTTTAAGGAGCGTGTCCCCCTGTTTGCCTCTGACTTGCAGATCTGCCATGTCTTATCCACTGTGTGCAAGAAGGAGGGCCTGACTCTGCCCGCGCAGCTGGCACGCAGGCTGGCGGAGAAGTCCTCGCGGAATCTCCGGAAAGCCCTCCTGATGTGCGAGGCGTGCCGAGTGCAGCAGTGAGTGAGGGCCAGCCACCCGGGCGCTGGGGGCCCTCCCACACCGCCTCAGTGACCGACGGTTCTCTCGCCGTGTAGGTATCCCTTCACTGCAGACCAGGAGATCCCTGAGACAGACTGGGAGGTGTACCTCAGGGAGACGGCCAATGCCATTGTCAGCCAGCAGAGTCCACAGAGGTAAGCAGCGTCCCGACGCCCAACAGCTGTTCCCGTGGCCAGTGCAGCTACTGTGTTTTCAAGGAGCTGTTTCATGCTTGCCCCGTGCCGTTTGCATTTAAACCTTTAACCCCGGTGGTCAGCTCTGAAGCAGAGGCAGGGCCTCGTTTGTGAAATCCTGGGGCTCAGAGTAGCTGACGGAGGAACCCATCTCTCGTCTGCTGATTGGTGCAAGCGGAACGCGTGGAACCAGTCTGGATGGATGGTGTGGAGGTTAAGGTTGCATGTCAGCCGGGCCGTGGTTCGGAGTGACTGGCAGCCGATGAGGCTGTAATCACTCCCAGCATGGACTCTGCTGTAGTTGCGTTGGGGGTGGGACCTGCTTTCAGGCCACGTGGAGAAGCTGTGGGAAGGGTCGCTATCTTTTTGGCACATGGGATCCCGCGTTTGGCTGAGTCTTCATCTTTGGTTCCAGGGCTCGACCAGCGGCCCTTCATTTTGGCGGCCCATCTTGGGGTTGTTCCTAGACTTTAATCGTGGTCCGCCATGTTGCCTG
>NW_006922626.1:350599-351102 GCF_000298275.1 Orycteropus afer afer
GTGCCTAAGGCATTGATTGCTAACCAGAAGGCTGGCGGTTCAAACCCGCCAGCCACTCCTCGGAAGGAAGGTTGGACAATCTACTTCCATAGTGATACCGCCTTGTTAACCCAGGCAGGGGTGGCTATGAGTTGGATCTGATTCGACAGCACTGAGTTTGGATTTTTTTTTGGTTTCTGGAAAGATGACAACCTTGGAAACCCCATGGGGCAGTTCCATTCTGTCCTCTAGGGGCACTGTGAGTTGGAATCCACTTGGCGGCAATTGGTTTGGGATGATTTATTTAGGGTAGGAGCTCTGGTGGCATAGTGACTAAGATTTTTGACTGGTAACCAGAAGGCTGGTGGTTGAAACCCTCCTGCCACTCCTTGGAAGGAAGACTGGGTGTTCTGGTTCCCTGGTGCCGCTCTGACAGGAATACGCCACAAATAGGATGCCTTAACAACAGGAGTTTATTCTTATAATTTGGAGGCTTTAAGTCCCAGTTCAAAGTGCCAGGCTCT
>NW_006922626.1:376785-378254 GCF_000298275.1 Orycteropus afer afer
CATATGAACTGTCGTATACCGTAGCATTGCACACTCCCAGCACTCTCTTTAGTGGCAGGACGGTGATATGCCATGATTTGAATGGGTCATAATTTATTGAATATGATCCCTACTGACAGAACTTGAGGTTGGCTGCAGATTATTACTGTCATAAGTAATGCTGCAGTAAGCATCTGTTAAGGAGCCCTAATGGTGCACTGACTAAGTGTTTGACAGCTCATTGAAAAGTCAGCCGTTCAAACCCACCATTCGCTCCATGGGAGAAAGATGAGGTAGTCTGCTTCCATAAAGATTAACAGCCTTGTAAACCCCGTGGGATGGTTCTACTTTGTCCTGAAGGGTCGTTATAGGTCAGAATCGACTCACCAGCAGTGGGATTGGTTTTTCAAAACATCTTTTATTTCTGTCGTTGCAGCCTTGTGCAGGAGCTCTGGTGGCCTAGTGCCTAAGGCACTTGACTGCTAACCAGAAGGCTGGCAGTTCAAACCCATCAGCCACTCCTCAGAAGGAACACTGGGCAATCTATTTCCATAGCGATACTGCTTTGGAAACCCAAGGAGGGGTCGCTGTGAGTTGGATCTGACTCTACGGCAGTGGGTTTGATTGGCTTTTTTTGCAGCTTTGTGCAAATAGACGTTTGTAACATGGTGGATAAGCACCTCATTTTCATATTCCAGAAAAGGGTGACTCCTTTTGCTTTTGATTGGAGACAGCTGGCCCACATAGTAGAATCTGGGATTTTACAAATGCTGAGTGGGACACACTTGATGTGCCTTTCTTCTTTGACTAAGAGCTGAAGAGATGCTCATGGCCAAGTTGATCCCTTCCTGTTGGCGCTTGTCTCTCTGCAGGGCCTTCTCATGGAACTCCTTCACAATTGTGACGGGCAGCTGAAAGGGGAGGTGGCCCAGATGGCCGCTTACTATGAGCACCGTCTGCAGCTGGGCAGCAAAGCCATTTACCACTTGGAAGCCTTCGTGGCCAAGTTCATGGCCCTGTACAAGAAGTTCATGGAGGACGGGCTGGAAGGCATGATGTTCTGACACCTCCCGGACACTTCCACATAGCGGGTTCAGCATCTATGTAGTTTGTATCAGAAGAGCTGTGGGCACAATAAATGAATGCTTCTTGACCTGCCTTGTGTTTGTGTGTGTAGTTCTTCAGTGGATTGTTAATCATTGTTCTCTGAGTTAAATAATTGCTCCTACATTATTGACAAAAAGGAGCCCACGGTCCCATTGGTTAAGTGCTCAGTTACTGACCACAAATGGTGGTGGTTTGAACCCACCTAGCGACTCTGCTGGGGCAATCTACTTCCATAGTGATACTGCCTCGGAAACCCAAGGACGGGGTCGCTATGAGTTGGGTCCTACTCGACGGCACATAACAACAACAACAACAGCGACTGCAGGAGAAAGACCTGTCAGTCAGCTCCCAAAAAGATGATAGGTTTGGAAACCTTATGGTGC
>NW_006922626.1:380659-381641 GCF_000298275.1 Orycteropus afer afer
GGACCTGGGAACCAGAAGAAGGGTCTTGCTCTCTTTCACTGACTTTACCAAGCATGAGGTCCTTCTCCAGGGACTGGTCCCTCCCGATAATACGTCCAAAGTACGTGAGATGACGTCTGGCCAACCTTGCCTCCAAGGATCATTCTTTCTGCCCTTATTCCAAGACAGATTTGTTCATTCTGGCAGTCCATGGTGCATTCACTATTCTTCACCAACACTGTAATCCAAAGGCATCCATTCTTTGGTCTTCTTATTTCGTGTCCATCTTTCACATGCACGTGAGGCCAGTGGATTACTTGGAAATATTTGTTTAATTTCCAAAGTTTTGAAGGACATTTAAGATTTACCCGTCTTCAGTATGTACGTTAATTTTCTATCATTTACTGAGAGCAAGACTGAAATTTCTGGCCGCAGTTAGGAATTTTTCTAATTCAGTTGTGTTAGGTTGTACTTTATGCATTTTGAAGCATACACATTCAGGACTGTCAGTCGTCTTGGTTAACTGACCCCTTTATCATTATACAATATCCCTCTGTTAAGTGACTCTTGCTCCGAATCTATGAATCTACTTTACTTGATCTTCATAGGCCACTCCAGCTTGCTTTGGTTACTCTGCATGGTAGACATCTTTCTCCATTCAAATACTTTTATCACTCTTTATTTATTTACTTTAAAATTTTAAAAGCTTTGGTGGCATAATGCCTAAGGCATTTGATTGCTAACCAGAAGGCTGGTGGTTCAAACCCACTGGCCCACTCCTTGGAAGGAAGATGGGGCAGTCTACTTCTGTAGAGATAAACCAAAGGAGGGGTCACTATGGGTCGGATCCTACTCGATCCTATTTGAAGGCAGTGAGTTTGGTTTTTGGTTTTCACAGTGGTTGGTAATAGGAGCCAGGCACAGTCTAGTTCTCCTGGTCATGGGTCATGGAGCTTAAGTTTTACAAGGTTAACTAGTCCCTTGGAGTAATTTTTTCTGTGCA
>NW_006922627.1:0-2016 GCF_000298275.1 Orycteropus afer afer
TTCTGGCCCAAATGGTTTCACTGGAGAATTCCATCAACCATTCAAAGAACTGACACCATCTTACTCAAACTGTTCCACAACATAGAAAAGGATGGAATCTTCTTAATTCATTTTATAAACCAAGCAAAACCCACATACCCAAACCAGGCAAAGACACCAGTAGAAAGGAAAACTACAGACCAATATCCCTTGTGTATATAAATTCAAAAATCTTCTACAAAATCCTAACCAATAAACTCCAACCATATATCAAAAAGTAATACATCCTAACCAACTGGGATTCATACTGAGCATGCAAGGATGGTTCAACATTAGAAAAACAATCAATGTATTCCATCACATAAATAAAAGAAAAGAAAAGAAAAACGTGATCATGTCAATACATGCAGAATAGGCATTTGATAAAATCCAAAACCCCTTCCTGATAAATACTCTCAGAAAAATAGGAATAGAAGGGAAATCCCTTGATATAATAAAGGGCATATATGCAAAACCAACAGCCAACATTATTTTCATTGGAGAGAAACTGAAATCATTTTCCTTGTGAACAGGAACCAGAAAAGGATGCCCTCTTTTATCTCCATTTCTATTCAACATTGTATTGGCAGTCCTAGCCAGAGCAATAAGGCAAGAAAGGGAAATCAAAGGCATCCAAATTGGTAAGGAAGAAATCAAACTATCCCTATCTGCAGATGATATGATCCTATACATAGAAAATCCAAGACACTCCGCAAGAACAGTAATGGGACTTATGGAAAGATTTAGCATAATGATAGGATACAGGATAAACATACAAAAATTAGTTGGATTCCTGTACACTAGCAAAGAAGTCTCTGATAAGGAAATAAGGACATGAATACCATTTACAATACTCACCAAAGAGATAAAATACTTGGAAATAAATCTTACCAAAGATACAGAAGACCTACACAAAGAAAACAACAAAATGCTATTTCTAGAAACTATAAGAGATCTGCATAAATGGAAAAACATTCCATGGTCATGGATAGGAAGATCAAATATTTGTGAAAATGTCAATACTATCCAAAGCAATATGTACATTCAATGCAATCTCAATCCAGATTCCATCACATTCTTTAAAGACATGGAATAACCAGTCACTAATTTTATACAGAAAGGAAGGAGAGCTTGGATAAGCAAAGCAAAGAAGAAGAACAAAGTAGGAGGTCTCACACTCCCAGATCTCAAAACCTACTATGCAGCCAGTTGTCAAAACACCTTGGTGTTTGTACAAAAACAGACACAGAGACCAGTGGAACAGAATTGAGAACCCAGAAATAGATCCATTGACCTATAATGAACTGATCTTTGACAAAGTGCAGAAATCAATTAAAAGGAGAAAAGAGTCTCTTTCACAAATGGTGCTGGCAAAACTGGATATCCATATGCAGAAAAATGAAACAGAATCCATACCTCATACTGTGCACAAAAATTAACTCCACATGGATCAAACACATAAATGTGAAACCTAAAACTCAAAATTTTATCAAAGAAAAAATAGGGGCAACCATAGGGGTTTTCATTTATGGCATATGTAGACTATCAAGCATAACCCAAGATGCACAAACAGCAGAAGATAAACTAGATGATTTGGACCTTTTAAAAATTAAATTCTTACATGCATGAAAAGTCTTTTCCAAATTAGTAAAAAGAGAACCTATAGAATGTGGAAAAAAATATTCAGCAATACATATTGGATAAAGGATTTGTCTCTAAAATTTATAGAAAACTCCTACATCTCAACATCAAAAAGACAATCCAGTTGAACAATGGACAGAAGACATGAACAGATACTTCACCAAACAAGATATCCAGGTGGCCAAAAGCACATGAAGAAACATTCAAGATCATTAGGCATCCCAGACCAAACTCACTGCTGGCGAGTCAATTATGACTCATAGTGACCTCTCCTTGGGTTTCACAAGAGGTATCTCAATGCAAGTAGATTGTCCAGTCTTCCTTCTGAGGAGTGGCTGGTGGATTTGAACTGCCAGC
>NW_006922627.1:4997-8139 GCF_000298275.1 Orycteropus afer afer
AATAGTCAGACAAGCTGCCCACTGTCTTCAACAAAGAAAAGAGAAACCAGTTGACAGAGATACAGAAGATAATCCTGGAGCACCGAGCTTTGAAAGGAACTGTACAAAAGTGGATTAGGCACCAACTAGTGGAAAAACCTGAATGAAAACAGTGAGTGTGGAGATGGTCAGAGCAGTGGACTCTCAGCTACTATGACAGGACCAACAGCCTGTCCAAGTGGTGCTGGGAACTGAGAATTGTTCAACATATCAGCCCTGGTCAGTCACCAAGGGCTGCAGAGACGACTGTGCTGGTAGCCTACAACTGGGATGGGAAACAGCACGGAGGGAGACAACCTGAGCTGTGGACTTTTGGCTGTCTGGAGTGTGCCATTTTGATTATTCATATGTGGTGGCCATTTGGGATATTTAAAGTGAACAAGGGTGCAGCCATTTTGAAAGTTTAAAAGCAGTGGCCATTTTGGATATTTAAAGTGACCAAGGGAGCAAGCAATTTGAATGATTACAAGCAGCAGCCATTTTAGATATTTAAAGTGATGGAGGGTGCAACCATTTTGAATGTCTACAAGCTGTGGCCATTTTGGATATTTAAAGTGACCAAGGGTGCAGCCATTTTAAATGTTTACAAGCAGCAGCCACTTTGGATTTTAAAGAGACAGCATTCTCATTCAGATTCCAGGGACTTAAGAATAAACTCCATTTGCCATGGTTGGCAAGTGCTGCCAACTAGCAAATAGAACAGAACAGCACAGTACCCTGCTTACATAGATAACATACAAAGAAAACAAACATCATGGGCAAATTACTTCAACATACAATCACCAATTAAATATAAACACAAAAACATCACAATGCCTTGGAGACAACAGAGCATCACAGTCCACACAATGAAACAAGATACCAGGATACAGACCCAAAACACATCTCTGAGGAAGAAGCAGCATTGGAGCTCCCTAATAAGGAACTCAAAAGAATAATATTTAGGTGCCTTCAATGGATTGAGAGACAGATCAAAGAAAACA
The DNA here is from genome assembly GCF_000298275.1 of Orycteropus afer afer. NCBI lineage: Eukaryota > Metazoa > Chordata > Mammalia > Tubulidentata > Orycteropodidae > Orycteropus > Orycteropus afer. The sequence goes on from NW_006922627.1 coordinate 6,020, forward strand.
CTGAAAAAAGGGAGGAAAACAAAGAGAAAGCCCTAGAACAATTTTGAAAGACAATACAAGAACAAAATGACAAAATAAATGAAAAATTAGAAATGATACAAAAACTACAGACAGAAATCCAGAAGATTAATACTAAATTTTAAGAAATAGATAACACATTGAAAGGGTAATGGATTAGAATTGAATCAATGGAAGACAGAATTAGTGAGATTGAAGGCAAATACCTCAATACTTCTTCGGAAAGGGAACAATCAGAAAAAAGATCAAAACAAAATGAAGAAAGCCTAAGATTCATGTGGGATACCATCAAAAGGAATAACCTACATGTCACTGGAATTCCAGAACAGGAAAAGACAAATAACCACAGAAAAAAATTGTCAAAGATTTGTTGGAAGAGAATTTTCCTGGTATGATGAACAATGAGAATATATCCATTCAAGAAGTCCAATGAACCCCAAACAGGGTAGACTATAAAAGAAAATCACCAAGACATATCATCATCAAACTCACCAAAACCAAAGTCAAAGAAAGAATCCTAAAAGCAACACTGGGAAACTGAAAAGTTACTTACAAGGGGCAATCAATAAGACTAAGCTAGGATTTCTCAGCAGAAATTGTGCAAGCAAGAAGACAATGGGATGTTATATACAAAACCCTGAAAGAGAAAAATTTCCAATCAATAATTATATATCCTGCAAAATTGTCTCTCAAATATGATGGTGAAATTGGAACATTTACAGATAAGCAGAAATTAAGGGAATTTGTTAAAACCAGACCAACCTTATAAGAGATGCTAAAGGGATTCCTTTGAACAGAGAATCAACAACAGCAAACAACAACTGACCATTAACACACATGATGACTTAACACAGAAACGAACAAAGTGATAGAAGTATCCGAAGTAAATAAGCCTACAAGATAGTAAACAGGGAACCAGAGGCATCATTTGACAAATGAAGACAACTACCAACCAAAAAGAGGGAAAAACTGTGTAAGTACAGAACTTATATATGGTAGGGAAGTCAAGACAACTACAAGATAGAACAGACTGTTCTAAATTTGGGAAGAAATTATAAATCACAGGGTAACCTCAAAGAAAAATGATAAACCTTCACATCAAAATGAAAAACAGGACCAGCACAAATATTTAGCAAATACTAAAACAATAAAGAGCTCTGGTAGCATAGTGCCTAAGGCACTTGACTGCTAACCAGAAGGCTGGTGGTTCAAACTCCACCAGCCACTCCTCGGAGGGAAGGTTGGTCAATCTACTTCTGTAGTGATACTGCCTCAGAAACCCAAGGAGGGGTTACTATGAGTTGGGGCGGACTCAACAGCACAAGACAACAACAACAAAGCAATAGCAATGATGGAAGTGATAACACGATTCATAAACAAATTGAGCTCAGCACAAAAAAATTATATGGAACAAAGAAATCATTAACACCACAAAATAGTACAAACAAAATGACAGCAACAAATTCATACTTGTCGATAATTATGTATATGACAAGGGACTTATCTCTAAAATTTACAGAAAACTCCAGCACCTCAACAACAAAAAGATTAACAATCTAATTTAAAAATGGGAAGAAGACATGAATGGACACTTCACCAAAGAGGATATTCATGTGGCCAGCAAATACATGAAGAAATGCTCATGATCATTACCCATCAGAGAGATGCAAATCAAAACAACAATGAGATAACCATCTCACCCCAGCACTAATGGCAAAGTTCAACAAGACAGAAAATAGTGGATGCTGGCGAGGATGTGGAGAGATTGGGACTCTCATACACTGCTGGTGACACTGTAAAATTATACAACCACTGTGGAAAACGGTATGGAGTTTTCTTAAAAAGATGAAATTAGAAATACCATTTCACCTAGCAATCCATTACTAAGTATATATCGTAAAGAAGTGAGAACCAGGACAAGAACAGACCAATGTTCATTGCAACACTATTTGGAATAGCAAAAAGATGGAAACAACCTATGTGCACATCAACAGAAGAAGGAATAACCAAACTACGATACACACACACAATGGAATACTATGCAACCCTAAAGAATAATATAGAATCTGCAAAACACCACCTAACATGGATGAACTTGGAAG
>NW_006922627.1:8688-10039 GCF_000298275.1 Orycteropus afer afer
GTTTCTATCACTTGAGCTCTAGGATAATGTAAGGTTCTTTAGCATCAATTAGTATAATGTCTTTCTTGTCCAAATCCAGATTAGACTGATAACCTCTTTGAAATCATCAAGGAGGTTGGATAGATGGAGGGAGTGATGGAGGAGGTGGTTACAAAGATGGTGGTTATTGAGATTCAGTTTTCCTGCCTGGTGACTATCATAGTGGCCATATTGTTTTCTACCAAAGCTGTGGTTATGGTGGCTTCCTAACATCTTTGTATACAGAAAGTGGATACTAGGGTGGTGAATCCCAGCAGAACAATAGATACCAATATGATGCGCACCATGGTGACCAAGGAGGCCAAGATGGTTGTAGAGGCCAGATAGGAGGTCTTGGAGAAAGAAGGAGACAGAATTATCCCCAATGTGTTCAATTTGAACAGCATTTCCATCAAAGAGGTTATCAGTCTAATCTGGATTTGGACAAGAAAGACGTTATACTAATTGATGCTAAAGAACCTTACATTATCCTAGAGCTCAAGTGATAGAAACTAAGTTTCACAACCCTGAAACCAGAATCTATTTTGAGTTAATGTCAGACCACAGGTGGCAGGCAGATTCTTTCTTGGCATAAGCATTTGTAGGTCATCATTCAGTTCTGCTGGTTTTTAAAAATGGCCTTACATCATGCTGTTTATTTGAAAAACACATATATCACCTCTCCTTTGTATGGAAAATTTTTTTGAAAAAAGGAAATAAGAGTTGTCTTTAATCTTTAAGTAGATTAATTCTACTGTCAGAAAATGCATACCTTTTTGAAAAAATTATGCAGTTCTTAAAATCATGATTCTCTTAGATATTTTTACTTAAACTAGGAAACTTTCCTCATATTAACAATCCATTTATATATGTATTGCTTAAAGTACTCTGATGCCTATTTTCCAAGCACCATTCTGCCCATAACTGGCTTTTTTTTATTCAGAGGTTCTGGCACATTTGTTTCATGTTAGAACTTGTAGGTGTGTTCCTATTAAATGAGCCCTTCTGCACATTCCGTAGCCTTATCCTGTTCCATATACCCAACTCTGAAAACTGTGGACAAGGCCAAAATCTGCAAAGGTCCTACAAGCAAACTACATTCTGAACCCATAGTACATGTAGGCATCTAGTCAAGTCTTGCAATTCAAATTGACCTATATCCTTCCAAAACAAGTTCCTCCTTCAAACTTGGTTTTACTTGAAATCTCCTAGAATAAAAAGCAAATTGAATTTCATTTTATGCATGAGTTAATACCACTCACTCAGCAAACACAAGTAAGCTTACTTTAAGCAGGAAACTTTTTTTTTTAATGGAAGAGATGCCTTACCAAGT
>NW_006922627.1:10290-14612 GCF_000298275.1 Orycteropus afer afer
TAAACCAAACACATTGCTGTCGAGCTGGATCCAACTTATAGTGACCTCTTAATATATATATATATGGCATAGTAAACCACATGTGGCAGTTCTGTTTTGCCCTATAGGGTTGCTATCAGTCAGAATCGACTCCCTAGGTTAATAGCAAATGATATCAAGCATCTTTTAATGTGCTTGTTGGCCATTTGTATATCCTCATTGGTGAAATGTTTATTTAGGTTCTTTGCCCATTTTTCAGTTGGGTTATTTGTCTTTTTCTTGCTAAGTTGCAAGAATTCATTATATATTCTGAATCTTAAACTTTTATTTGATATATAGTTCTCCCACATTTTCTCCCATTGTGTAGGTTGTCTCTTCACTTTGTTGTTAAAGTCCTTTGACATACAGAAGTCTTTCATTTTGATGAGATTCCATTTATCTATTTTGCCTTTTGTTGCTTGTGCTTTTGGTGTCATATATAAGATTTCACTGTTAAAGACTAAGTCCTGAAGCATCACTCATGCTTTCGCTAAGAGTGTTATGCTTTCTGGTAGTACATTTAGGTTTTTATCCATTTTAAGTTATTATTTTTTAATATGTGATGTAAGATAAGAATCTAACCCAAATTTTTTATTTACATTTAATTTTTCAATATGCTGTAAGATATAGGGTTAACTCTGTCTTAGCACCAATCATTAAAGAGACTATTTTATTCCCTGTTTGATGGATTTAGCACTCTTATCTAAGATTAATTGACCATAGATTCAAGAGATAAACTTTCAGGATACTTTTGAAGTATAATTATGACCTCATCGCCCATAGCTAACCATTCTAATTTCTTTACATTGTGGTAACTCAGAGATGTTCTCAGTCTTTCCCTGGATTAGTATCATGATGGAACTGATTTGAATGAGTCTCAATTTCACAGTTGAAGTAGGCTTATAGTTAAATTTGTAGAATTCTTTCAAGAAGCCAGATATAATGTCCTGACTCAGGTTTCATAGCACACAGAAAATTGACCATTATATACTAAACAGCAGATTTTTAATTTCATATGGAATTAGGTAACAAATTGAAGTCGCATTCTTTCCGTGCACCCTCATGCACTTATAACCCAACCTGATTCAGTTTACTAATTTTTTTGTTAACAGGTCAAATTCAGGCAATTATGTATTTTTGAGTTCACCAAATTCTACAATATTCAAAGCTAACTGCTGTTGAGAATCTTTTTATGTGCGATCACAGTATTGAAGGCTGATATGTTACCTCAGTCTTTTTCAGCTTTAGCAGTCCACTGTACATCTACTTTAGATCTAAATCACTCCTTGAAGGATCAGTCATTAGATTAAGAGAGAAAGGTTCAGCATAAGTGAGAAGTTTTACATATTTCACATATATTGAAGCTGCAAACTAGCTACATCTAAATAAGTCTACCTTTATTTCCAAAGAGAAAAATACATTGGAGAAATTAATTATTGAAGTCAACATATTCCAGTATCTGACATTACTATGACTTTAATCAGCATGTGAAGATCATCAAGACTATAAATACTGTCTTAGCCTTCATGCAAAAGTATAATGATCCAATTGAAAATAGCATTTCTAAGATTTTATTTTTTTTAGTTTAAAAATATTGTCAAGAAGTATGCAAGTTCAATAATAGAATCTTTAGAAATCTCAGGGGGGAATCTAGCATAGCCTATATTTAAGAGAGTTGTACTTTGTTGTAAATGTTGGTTCTTTGTACACAGCCTAACATATGTTGCCAAAACGTGTTATCTCCCCAGGTACCTCTTGAGTAAAATCTGTCATGTTTTGTGAGAGTCTTGCTTATTTTACTTTAAATTTCATTTTAATATTTAATTGTGAACTTCAATTCTTTTGTGTACTTCTGTAAGCCTAGACATTTTCTGTGTAACACTTAGCTTTTCAAAAGATAATAAATCAAATTTTATTTGAATTATGTTTATTTCTCTTATTATATGCTTATGATTTTTTAAGTTAAAATATTTATCCTTTGCTATTTTCCATAATATTCTGGTACATCCTCATTCTTTATTGTTTCTCTTCTCTTCTTGGACCTATAAATGTTTTGTTTGCTTTTTTATGTTTTCTGCATTTGTTTTAGAGGGAGTTTTGAATAGTGCTTAAGTGTATGGATTTTGGGATCAAGTGGCACAGTGACTAGGGTCTAGGCATGAAGTTGTACAGCCAATTTCAAATCCTGCTCTGCTACTTACCAGCTGTGTTATCTGAGGCAAATTATTCAAACTTTCTGAGCATAATTTCCTTATGAGTTTAGGAGAAATCACATTGCTCTTTTTATAGAACTGTGGTCTCAGTTAAAAGAGTTAATTGTGTAGAAATCACTTATCATAATTCTTGACACATGACAAGCACTTTATGCATAGATCTTACTATTACTAATATTGATACTATTGAAACAAATACTGAGGACAAAATGCAGAATTTATTGTATTAAAAGTTTGACCTTAAATTCTTAAATTTAGTGTAATAAACATTTATTACAATAAATAAATACTAAACACTTATTTAGCTCTCTCTATTTTCAAAAAGGAAGACCATCAATGAGATAGATTGACACAGTCATTGCAACAGTGGGCTCAAACATAAAAATAATTTGGAGGATGGCTAGGACTGGGCAGTGTTGTATTCTGTTGTACACAGTGTTGCTATGAGTTGGAACCTACTCAATGGCAACTAACCATATGTTCAAGTCACTAGGCTAGGCAAAGGAGAAGCAAAGAGATGAACAAGTATGTAATATTTGCAAAGTATCCATGAGTGTACTGAGAATAAAAAGAAAAAAAACATTTACCTTCTATTCAATTCTGCTCTAAAGTATCATTTATGAAATCAGTATGTGAAAATCATTAAGACTAAATACTAGTGAAACAGGCAAACGACTTCAGCTGTTTTTACTGGAGGAGCCCATTTGTGCCAGGCTCCTTTTACCTCCACAGGCACACACCTACAGAGTGTGGTTTCTGCTATACTCACCTGCTCTCAGGATACCACCTGACCATAATTGCAAAAGTCTCTCCTCCTCACTATACCTTATTTCCCAATTATTTTTCACCTTCCCTCTTTCATTACTTTTCTTCCATTATATTTGTTTATTTCTCCCTCCTCTTCATCTTCTAACATTTTTACAAATCTTTCAGCTCAACCCACCCCTTTTTTCTATATTTTTATTCTATCTTTCTTTTTCATTTTCCTTCTCTTCTTCCCCCTGTGGTTTTTGTTTTTGTATTTTTTTTCTTGCCCCATACAACAAGAGGAGCAAATTAACCTTCTACTAGTCACCCATTTCTACTGCAGCAACCACTTCACCCAACAAGCACCACTATCAACTCCTACACTAGTGGATCAACAACAGATTGTGGACAACACCTGTTCATTCCCACTGCAGCTCCTTTTCACATCAAGCAGACACTCATTCCTACATTCCCATCAATTATTCAACCTCAGTGTTGCCAAGTTCACAACCAAAAAGCACACCTGTCTCACTCATCTGGATATATTGAAACAAATTAACAAATAAAACAACAACTTCAAATTGTCTCAGAGACAAGACACAACTTCAATCCAAATGAAGAAATAGGACAAGATAGCAGGAAAAAAATGACAAAAAAAAAAAAAATGGAAATCTTCCTGAGGAATAACAGGTACTACAACTACATGAGAAGGAATCCAAAAGAGCTCAAAGAATCTATAAAGAGAAGCAAGAAAAGGACAGAAAATACCCCTGAATAATTCAGGAAAATCATACCAGAACAAAATGATAAACTGAATAGACAAATAGAAATTATACAAAATCAGCAATTAGACATCCAGAAGACGAACACTACAATTATAGAGACAGATAACACATTGGAAGGACAAAAATCAGAATCAAACTGGCTAAAAAAAGCATATCCCAACTGAAAGATAAGTTCCTTGACACCAGCTTGTATGAGGGAAAATTATAAAAGAGAATCAAGAGAAATGGAGAATTCTTAAGAGTTATTTTGAATGATATTAAAAGAAATTGCATACACCTGATTGGATTTCAGAGTAAGAGGAGGCAAAATAAATAAATAAATAAAATAAAACAGAGAGAGAGAGAATATTGTTGAAGACTTGCTAGCAGAAAACTTCCCCAATATCATGAAAGACAAAAAGATATCTGTGTTAGATTGGGTTCTCTAGAGAAACACAAAAAACCAGCAAGGTATATATATATATATTTAGAGAGAGAGATTTATCTTAGGTAAATGGCTCACAAGCGTATAGAAGCCGACAAGTCCAAGCTGAAAAGTCCGTCTCTGGAGGAGATGGGG
>NW_006922627.1:15987-19304 GCF_000298275.1 Orycteropus afer afer
AATAAGCAAAATTCCTAGAAAGAGATGAGAATGAAGATACATCCTACCAAAACCTATGGGACACAGCAAAAGCAGTATTCAGAAGTTAATTTATAACAATTAATGCACACATCAAAAAAGAAGAAAGAACCAAAATAAACACCCTAATCCAACAACTCTTAACAATTAGAAAATGATTACTCTATGGAAGAAAGGAAAGAGTAAAGATCTGAGCAGAAATAAATAAAACAGAAAAACAGTAGAGAAAATCAATAAGACTAGAAGCTGGTTTGTTGAAAAGCTTAACAATCTCAACAAACTACCGGCAAATTTAAAAGAAAGAGAAGATCAAATGACACAAATAATAAATTAAATGGGTGACATCACAACAGAACCAACCAAAATGAAAAAATATGTATAATATATAACAGAATACCACACTTGTACTCCAACAAATTAAAAAACCTGGAAGACATGAACAAATTCCTAGAAACACAAGACCTACCTAATGTAAAATGTGAACAGACCCATAACAAAGGAAGAAATTTAGTGGGTTATAAAAAAAAATTCCTCACAAAACAAAGTCCTGACTTAGATGGCTTCACTAGATAATTTAGATAATTTCATCAAATGTTCAAAGAAGAGGTGAAACCTATCCTATTCAAGCTGTTCTGGAATATAGAAAAGGATGGCATACTCCCAAATTCATTCTATTAAGCAAGCATGATCCTGATACCAAAACCAGGCAAAGACACCAGTAAAAAGGAAAACTACAGACCAACATCCCCCATGAGCGTAGATGCAAAAATCTTCAAGAAAATTCTGACCAATATAATCCAACACTATATAAAAAAAATTAATACATCATGACCAAGTGGAATTCATACCAGAAAGTGAACATTAGAAAAATGAATGGAATCTACCACATAAATAAAACAAAGGAAAAGAACCACATGATCATATCAATTGATGCAGAAAAGGCATTTAATAAAATACAACACCCATTCCTGATAAAAACTCTAAGCAAAATAGGAATGGAAGGAAAATTCCTCAACATAATTAAGATCATATACACAAAACCCAGCCTGCCAGGTTGCAGTCAAATATCTTGGCACTATGCCATCAGGGCTCCTACCCGAAACCAACAACCAACATTATTCTCAAAGGAGAGAGACTCAAACCATTCTGCTTGCAAATGGAAACCAGGCAAGGATACCCTCTAGCACTACTTCTATTCAACATGATATTGGAAGTCCTAATCAGGGGAATAAGGCAAAAAAGAGAAATAAAAGGCATCCAAATTGTCAAAGAAGTAAAACTATGTCTATTTACAGATAACATGATCTTATACATGGAAAATCTGAGAGACTCAGCAAGAAAACTACTGGAACTAATTGAAAGGTTCAGCAAAGTGGCAGTATATGAGACCAATACACAAAAATCAGTTGGATTCCTCTACACCAACAAAGAGATCTCTGAAAAGGAAATAAGCAAACAATACCATTTATATTTGCTACCAAGATGATAAAAATTTTAGGAATAAATCTAACCAGGGACACAAAGACGTATACAAAGAAAACTACAAAACACTACTACAAGAAACTGTAAACCAAAGAAATAAGAGACCGACATAAATGGAAGAATATCTCGAGAGAGTTCTGGTAAGATGTCGGAATAAGCAGAAAGACTGCACAGACCTTGCTCAACAAAGAAAAGGGAAACCAATTAACACAGATACAGAAGATAATTCCAGAGCCCTGAGCTTTGAAGGGAAGTATATAGAAGTGTACTAAACACCAATTAGTAGAAGAATGCATGAAATCCCCAAAAAAGGAGACATACGGAACTGTGGTCTGGCAGAGATTCTGATGGCACAGATAGATTGGATATTGCCAAGTAGTGTTAGGACCTAAGAATCAACCTAAAAATCAGCACTGCTAGCCAGGGGCTTTATGGAAGACTGCACCAGTGGCTGGTGAATGAAAGGGGAAGCAGCAAAGAGGGAGACAGGCTGAGCTGTGGACTTTTTGTGAGTTTGCCTGTCCAGAGGGCGCGGCGATTTTGAATGTTTACAAGTGGTTAAGCCATTTTGGATTTTTAAAGTGACAGCATTCTCCCAGATTACAGGGATTTAATAATAGGCTCCACTTGCCAGGAACCACAAGGACATTCCAGATGCCAATGACTAGAAAGGGTCTAGTTTTCAGCTTTTTCTCTCTTCCCTGTTCCTGGTTCTAATTTTTTTCTTTCTTGTGGATAAACCTGTTCCTTTTTTTTTTTTTTTTTTTTTTTTGGCATTTTTTCCTTCATTATTCTCCTACTCTACCTTTTTTCTCTTATTACCCTCTCCCCACGTATTGCAGGGTTGTTTTTATTTTTTCTTTTTCTATTTCCTTTTTTGATAATTGTTCCTATGTGTTTATGTGGTGTGTTTTTTGTCCTTTTGCTTTTCTTTTTAGATGGTTGTTTGATTGCTGTTTTGTCTAACTGAGTGAGAGACAGCAACAGTGCCCATATGACACAACCATACCTGCACCTCCTACATCTCCACTTACTGAGTGACAGCCACCACATCCTTATCCACTGACTGGCTAATGACAAAAAACCACCAAGAAGAGCCTGACTCTCCCTTACTGCTCTTCATGAACAGTTAACAGAGATCTAAGTACAATAATGTCACAATGTCTCAGAGACAACAGACCATCACAGTCCACACAAAGAAGCAAGATAAAGTGGTAGAAACAAGAGAGCAGAATACAGATCCAGAACACATCTCTGAGGAAGAAGAAGCATCGGAACTCTCTGATAAGGAATTCAAAAGTATTATATTTAGGTTTCTTCAAAGGATTGAGAGACAGATCAAGGAAAACACTGAAAAAATAAAGGAAAACAAAGACAAAATTTTAGAAAATTTTCAGAAGAAAATACAATAACAAAATGACCAAATAAATGGAAAATTAGAAATGATACAAAATCTACAGATAGAAATCCAGAAGATTAATACTAAATGTTCAGAAATAGATAACACATTGAAAGAGCAAAAGAGTAGAATTGAATCAATTCAATTAATTAATCAGAATTAGTGAGATTGAAGATAAATATGTGAATACTTTTTTGGAAAGGGATCAATCAGAAAAAAGATCAAAACAAAATGAAGAAAGCCTAAGGTTCATGGGGAATACCATCAAAAAGCATAACATAAAAGTCACCGGATTTCTGGAACATGAAGAGAAAAATAAAACCACTGAGAAAATTTTCCAAGATTTGTTGGAAGAGAACTTCCCTGATATGATGAAAGATGAGAATATATCCATTCAGGAAGTCCAAGGAAGCCCAAA
>NW_006922627.1:19988-21304 GCF_000298275.1 Orycteropus afer afer
ATGGAAAAAAGAAACCAGGAACACCATGAAAAAGCACATAACCAAATGACAGCAACCAATTCATACTTGTTAATAATTACACTTAATGTTAATGGATTAAATGCACCACTCAAGAGACAGAGAGTCACAGACTGGATAAGAAAACATAACCCATCAATATGCTGTCTAAAAGAGACACACCTGAGAGACAAAGACAAAATTAGACTAAAAATCACAGGCTGGAAAAAGATATATCAAGCAAATGCCAACCGAAAAGAGCAAGAGTGTCAACATTAATTTCTGATCAAATTAACTTTAAGACAAATATCACCATATGAGACAAGGGCAGACACTGTATAATGATCAAAGGATCAATTGAACAAGAAGATATAACCATAATAAATGTTTATAGACCCAATGAAAGAACCCCAAAATACATAAATCAGATTTTAAAAGAGTTAAAACGGCAAATACACAGTCATATTAGAAAACTTTAATACACCACTTTCAATGAAAGAACAATAGGAAAGAAACTAACCAAAGATGCAGAAGAGCTAAACAATACAATCTACCAACTTGACCTTATAGATAACTACAGAGCACTTCACCATAATAGCACAATATACATTCTTTTCCAGTACACATGGAACATTCTCCATTATAGACCATCAATTGATACAGAAAAGGCATTTGATAAAATCCAACACCCATTCCTGATAAAAATTCTCAGCACAATAGGAATAGAAGGGGCATTCCTCAACATAATAAAGGGCATATGATCCTGTAGCTAGAAAACCTAAGAGACTCAGTCAAAAATCTACTGGAACTAATTGAGAGATTTAGCATCATGGTGGGTACAAGACCAACATCCAAAAATCATTTGGAGTCCTCTACACCAGCAAAGAGATTTCTGAAAATCAAACAAGGAGATCAAATCACTAGCAATAGCTACCAAATAATAATAATAATAATAATAAAATACTTGGGTATAAATCTTACCAGGTTCACAAAAGACCTGTACAAAATAAACTATAAAAGACTACTTCAAGAAACCATAAGAGATCTATATAAATGGAAGAATATACCACGCTCATCGATAGGAAGATTGAACATCGTGAAAAAGTCAATTCTACTTAAAGCAATCTATACATTCAATGCAATCCCAATCCAGATCCCATCAACATTTTTTAAGGATATGGAACAACCAATAACTAACTTTGTATGGAAAAGTGGATAAACCAAGCACTATTGAGCTCTGGTAGCATAGTGGCTAAAGCACTTGACTGCTAACCAGAAGGCTGGCAGTTCAAACCCACCAGCCACTCCTTGGAAGGAAG
>NW_006922627.1:22204-26069 GCF_000298275.1 Orycteropus afer afer
GTGCAAAGCAGTATGGCTATTCCTTAAAAAGTTGGAATTAGATATACCATTTGACCCAGCAATTCCATTACTAGGTATATATCCTAAAGAGGTGAAAGCCAGGACAAGAACAGATATATGCACACCCATGTTCATTGCAGCACTATCTACAATAACCAAAAGATGGAAACAGCCTAGGTATCCATGAACTGAAGAATGGATAACCAAACTATGGTACATACACACAATGGAATACTATGCAACCCTAAAGAATAATGTGGAATCTGAAAAACACTGCATAACTTGGATGAACTTGGAGGACATTATGCTGAATGAAATAAGTCAATCACAGAAGGACAAATATTGTATGAATTCATTATTGCAAAATGTCAAAGAAAAGTTTACACAAGGAAGGAAATTGTCTTTGCTGGTTACCCAGGATAGAAGGGACGGGGAAGGAAGGGGAAATCAATGGACAATTAAGAGACAAGTTTGATAGGGGTGAAGGGAAAAGCAATATAACAAAGCATGTGAGTGTCACAATATCACTAAGGAAAAGTAAAACACAGAGAGGTGCACAAAAGGTATAGACAATAAACACCAATAATATTGTATACAAAATATTGTACTATCAGTAACAGCAAACACTTATTTATGGATGAATACATGGGATAGGCAAATGGGCTGTTCAAACCCACCAGCAACTCCACTGAATGAAGATTGGGCAATCTACTTCCGTAGTGATTCCACCTTGGAAAGACAAGGATGGGTTGCTATGAGTCAGATCTAACTCAACAGCAGTGAATTTTTTTTTTTTATATATATATATACATAGGTATAATATCAGATGATATTCCTACATAGGAATTTTTATGTGCTATAAGAATGTCCATGTGCAGTATAAACATAATAGGAGGCAAATTTAGGATAACTTCTTAGCCACAACTAAGTACCTTGAGAGAGTGGGTCACTGGGCCTGTGGGCTGCAAACCATGGTCATGAGGGATATCAAGTTCAACTGGCACAACATGATATAAAAAAAATATTCTATATCTTACTTTGTTGAGTAGCGATTAGAGTCTTATAAGCTTGTGAAAGGCCATCTAAGTGACAACTATTGGTCTTTCCTCTTCCAGAGCAAAGAAGAGTGAAGGAAATCAAAGACACATGAAAAGAGTTAGTCCAAAGGACTCATAGTCCATGAGAACCTCAACCTATAGGACCCTGAGATCAGAAGAACTAGATGGTGTCTGGCTACCATCAAGGAAAAGAATCAAAATTGGAGATTCTGGAGAGAGTGGGAGAAAAATGTGGAACAAAACTCAGTATCATAAAAAAGATCAGGCTTACCATTCTGATAGAGACTTATGAAACCTCCAAGCCCCTGGTCACCCTATGGAACTATAATTGAAGTCATTCCTGTGGCTTAACTTTCAGCCAAACAATAGGCCTATGAGCTGAACACCTACACCAGGGAGATGGACTCCTTAGGACAATCAACCACGGGAGACCAGAAGGGCATCATTTGCATAGGGAGAAAGGTAGGGAGGCAGTAATACATGGGCAAGAAGGACACAGGGAAACTGTACCCAGAGGTAGGAAGTAAGAGGTGAGATGTTACACTGCAGGGAATGTAGGCAGTATCACAAAAAAAAAAAAAAAAATGTGTACAAACTGTTAATTATAAAATGAATCTGCTTTGTAAAATTTCACCCAAATCACAACATTAAATCAATTAAAAAAAAAACTGTAATTACGGTCTTTTTTATTTCATGTGAATGGATAATTATCTAATTGAAAATTACTTCTCACATTTTATTTTTATAAATTTAAAATTATTGTCAAGTAGTATGCAAATTCTGAGGAACTGGAAAAAATTTAACAAATTCCGTTTACTGTAATTTTACTTGTCTAGTCACATTTGACCCAATAACAACTGCTAATAAAGTTTTCCTTTTAGAAATATTTTAAGGAACAGAAAACTCAACACATAGTATATGAAGCAAAAGAAAAGAAAGGAAGATATATGAATTGCTTAGCAACTGAGAAGTCCAAGGGTATATCTAATGACAGGAAAAACTGCATTTAGGGTTAAATGATGTCATCGAGACACAGTTCATCTATATGTCTTGACCACTCTTGGCTAAGTTGAATTCCTGTTGTTGTTAGATGCCATTGAGTCAGCTCTGACTGTTAACAGCCCTATATGCAATAGAATGAAACACTGCCCTGTCCTGCACCAGCCTCATAATCCGAGCTGTACCTTAGCCCATCCTTGCAACCACTGTGTCAATCCATCTCGTTGAGGGCCTTCCCCCTTTCCACTGACCCTTTACTTTACCAAGCATGATATCCTTCTCCAGGGAATGGTCCCTTCAGACAACATGACCAAAGTAGGTCAGACAAAGTCTTGCTGTTCTCCCTTCCAAGCAGCATTCTGGCTGCACTTGTTCCAGGATAGATCTGTTAGTTCTTCTGGAACTCCATGGTACTGTTAGTATTCTTCACCAACACCACAACTCAAAAGCATCAACTCTTCTTCAGTCTTCCTTATTCATTGTGCAACTTTCACAGGTATATGAGACGATTGAAAATACTGTGGCTTGGGTTAGGTGCATCTAGTCTTCAGAGACATTGTTGCCATTCAGCACGTTAAAAAGATCTTTTGCAACAGATTTGTCCAGTGCAATACATCCTCTGATTTCTTAACTGCTGCTTCCATTGATGTTAATTGTGGAACACAATAATATGAAATCTTTGGCAACTTCAATCTTCTCTCCATTTATCGCAAAATTGCTTATTGGTCCAGTTGTGAGAATTTTCATTTTCTTTATGTTGAGATTTCAACAATACTGTAGACTGTAATCTTCAATCTTTATCAGTAAGTGCTTCATGTCACCTTCACTTCCAGCAAGCAAGGTTGTGTAGTCTGTATATGGCAGGTTGTTATTGAGTCTTCCTCCAATCTTGATGCTGCATCCTTCTTCATAAAGTCCACCTTCTCAGATTATTTGCTCAGCATACAGATTGAACAAGCATGGTGAAAGGATACAACCCTGACACACTCCCTTCCTGATTTTAAACTACACAGTATCTCTTTGTTCTGTTCAAACAACAGCCTCCTGGTCTATATACAGGTTCTTCATGAGCACAAGTAAATGTTCTGGAATTCCCATTCTTTGCTATGTTGTCCATAATTTGTTAGATCTATACAGTCAAAAGCCTTTGCATATGGCAGTATCTTATAAATCTAAACATACCTGCTATAAACCAAAAACAAACAAACAAACAAACAAACAAACAAACACACTGCCTTTGAGTTGGATCCGACTCATAGTGACCCCTCCTTGCATTTCTCATATGGTATCAGTATGGAAGTAGATTGCCAACGTTCCTTCAGAGGAGTGGCTGGAGAGTTTGAACATCCAGCCTTTTGGTTAGCAGTCTAATGCCATAGTAATTCCACTTCTAGGCATACACCCAGGAGAAATGAGTACAAAATAAAACATGTACAAGATTATTTACTGAATTTTATTCAACCCAAATATCCATAAACAGTGGAATGAACAAGTAAAATGTAATATATTTTTTATTTTGCAATAACACAAAGCAATAAAAAGAGCAGACTATGCTACATGCAATAACATGGATGATTCTCAATGATACAATTTTGAGTACTTAAAAAGAGTAGTTAAAAAAGTTCAAAAGAGTACTTAAAAAAAAAGGAAAATCAATTTACTGTGAGAAA
This sequence comes from Orycteropus afer afer, assembly GCF_000298275.1. NCBI lineage: Eukaryota > Metazoa > Chordata > Mammalia > Tubulidentata > Orycteropodidae > Orycteropus > Orycteropus afer. Next base: position 25,932 of record NW_006922627.1, read on the forward strand.
ATCACATAAATATTACTTCTCATAGAGTTTTATCTGGAATGGGGCAAGAGGAACATTCTGGTGTGTTGGATATTTTCCATATGTTGATCTAGGTGGTGAATACAGCAAAGTGTGTGTGTGTGTATATATATACACACA
>NW_006922627.1:26169-27189 GCF_000298275.1 Orycteropus afer afer
GCACACAGTCGAATGCTTTTGTGCAGTAAATAAAACACAACTAAATATCTTTCTGATATTCTTTGCTTTCAGCCAAGATCAATCTGACATGTGCAAATGATGCTCCTCATTCCATGTCCTCTTCTGAATCCAGCTTGCATTTCTCGAAGTTCCTGGTCAATACACTACTGTGACCATTCCTACCCAAATTCTATTATATCAGAAAGTGGTGGTAGCTGGCTGCTGATCCTATAACACCTCAGGTCTTGATCTAGGTAGAAAGAATAGCAGGCTTCATTTCACAAATCTTACCATAATTTGATTGAATATTATTGCCTACAGTTGGTCAGCTGCTAATCCCTAACACAATCATTGACTGAGGTCAAAGAAATAGCTTAAGCTAATCAAGGTTCAGCCTTGGAGGCTTGGGGTGTTCTCAATCTCACACAGAACACGTGGATTGAGAGTGAAGAATAGGACGTTCTTGAAAGGAGATACTAAGTGCTTGCTCTACCAGAGAGAACCTAGGCAAAATGCAACAGCTATCTACTTCATAAGGCAAGATCTTTTCAAGTAAATATACTTAAAAGATATGTCGAAAGGTGATTTAAATACCTAAAGATCATACAGCTAGAAAACTTTCTCTGTTACACCACAGAAAACTGATCAATAGTGTGATTTGCTTTAGCCAATACAATTTTATCAATTATAACAAGGTATCACAGATAATAGTCTGCCTCATTTTTTTTTGTCATTATGTGTCTTGGACATGTCCCAAATGCACATTGTTGAAAGGGTTATAAATACATGATGATTTTAAATTAAACATCAGAAGAAAAAAGTATCACCAGTATGACCTACTTCTTTTTTATTTTTTTCAAATATTAATCAAAGCTAGTAAATTTAAATAACTAAGCTGTATAATTTGAAATTTCATATCTCTTGTCACATATTTGGTAAAAGCAGTAACCTGTCAAAATATCTTTTTGAAATCAGAAGCACAATAGGTAAGTAAAGACAAAATGACAAGAAGAGACAAAG
>NW_006922627.1:27359-31393 GCF_000298275.1 Orycteropus afer afer
ATGTTGGAATCCTAACCCCTCTGTTTACTGGATCCAATTTGGAAATAGAGTTTTCTTTAGTATGTTAATTAAATCATTCTTAATTATGTTAGTGAGATCATTGCTATGGTGGGTTCTAAATCCTATCATTTCTGAATTATAAAAAGAACAGATTAGACACAGATACATGTATACACAGGGAAGGCAGATGTCATGTGAGCGTTTCTATAGAACTGAGGCTACTGAGAAGGAAAAAATCAACATGACCAAGACCCTGATTTGTACTTTTAGCCTCTAGAATTGTGGAGAAATAAATTTCTGCTCTTTAAAGCCACCTACTTGTACTATTTCTCTTATAGCAGCACTACATAACTAACACACCTTTAAAAACTTCACAAATATGTAACTTATTGTAAAACACAACCAAGATTATTGCATCTTTGAGCACAGAAAGGAAATAACTGGTACACAAAGAAGATTCAAAATGTTCTAAATTGTGTTACACGACAAACTATGAAAAAATGCAAAGCTGATTAATAAAATATCCAATTAACATAAAATATGACAGTTAATGGAATGAAAAAGTGTGTCAAAGAAAATATCTTTTAGGGTGATATGGTTTTATATTCACTTTTCTACTGCTTTTGAATTTCCTGGCTCAGGTGAATCCAGAGACAGAATGTAGTAAATACTCTCAACAGACGGTATTGGAAATGGAGAACAGCCTCCAGCTTCATTCTTGATACCTCCATTATCACCATGACAAGCTCAAAGCTACTTTAAATTACATGTCTTTGTGTTCATAGTTGTTATTGTTTATTCAGGAGCTTTCTGTTCTTAAGCAAAAACCCATAAGAAAACTGCCAAGTATGGGCTTATGAAATTCATACATTAAGCTTTTGTTTTTAAGAAATTTCACAACTTCTACAATCAACTACTACTGTCTTTATTTTATTTTTCATGAAGCTGATATATCAAGAAAGATCCCAGGCCCTAAGTAGACTTGGTCATTTAAGAAAGGATGAAGGAGATGTAATGCTGAATTGATATTTTGCTGATACCAACAGAGCATAGTGTTTTGACTAGGGATCACAATAAAAAGGAATAGAGACAACCATCTTTTCAATTAGGAAGTCCAGTTAGAGAAAGTCATGTAAATTCTGCTTAGAGTAAGATATCAAGAAAGTTTCAAACAGTTTACAATCCAAGAAGAATGGTTCACTTGAGATGAGGGTTTGGCTAATGCATCAAAAACAGTGTTTCAACTCAGAAAAGCAAGTTCTTGAATAAGGAAGAATAATTATGAAGGTAAAGAGATGGAACTTTAAAGGAGTCTGTCATGTTGAGAATGAGGGCACTCACTAATGAATCTGGAGTCTGTTCTCCATTTTCCAAATTTGCAAGTATCTCTACTTATCCATAGGTCAGAATTCTGGGAAGCTTATCTACTGGAAACATAAATATGAATAAGAAATAAAAATAGCTTCTAATCAGAAAAATTATATTATAAATGTCCCCCACTTTATGAAAGAAGAAGAACCACATTTATGCAAGAGAGAAAGATACAGAGAGAGATAAAGATTTGTTGATGTAAGGCCATAAATTATAGTTACGGGATATATTGTTAACTCTGAGAAGTTATTTATCAATTCCCCAGTGAGGAGCCTGTGAGGATAAACTAAACAGAGGACTTTTATAACAAAACTTGAGCTCTTCTCCTCTCATCAAGATTTTCCACCACACACTCATATCTCCTCCTCCCTTCACACATTCTAAACAAAACTAAACCAAAGCCACAGCTGTCAAGTGGTTTCTGATCCAGAGTGACCCTATAGGACAGAGTAGAACTGCCCCATCAGGTTTCCCAGGTTAAAAATCTTTATAAAAGCTGATTGCCACCCCTTTCTCCCTCAATGTGACAGGTGGATTCAAATAATCAACATTTCAGTTAGCTGAGCTTTATCCACTACGCCACCATGGCTCCTCTCACACATTTTGAACCAGTGCCATTTCTCAGTGTCTTTTTTCTGTTTGGTTCCTCACTCCCATCTTATCCATACTTGTTACATATCATTTCCTACTTTTTCCCAGAATTTATAGCCTCTTATTTGTCCAGCAGGAGCCATGGTGGCACAGTGGCTAAAGTGCTGGCCTGCTTAGAAAACTCAGCAGTTCAAGCAGCTTCTCCTTGGGAGAAAAATGTGAGATTTTGTTTCCATAAAGATTGCAGCCATGGAAACCCTGTGTGGCAGTTCTACTTTGCCCAATAGGATCCTTATGAGTTGAGTCAACTCAGTGGCAATGGGTTGGGTTTATTTGTCCTCCACTAAGTATTTTATGTCATTTTCTGTATGTTTTACTCTTCTTATCTATTTCATTTCCTAGTTTATATTAAAAGATTCATATCCTAAACTACATCTTCAATATTTTCCTCTTCACTTTCCCAGAAAAACAATATCCAAAGGGAGAGAGATTTAGAAGGTACAACCAAAAAAAGACTACAAGTCAAAGAGCAGATGTTTGAAAATCAGAATGGTAATGTAACCTGCACTGTTTTCAATCAAGGAGTTTTGTGTTGTTGTTAGGTGCCAGCAAGTTGGCTTCAATTCAAAGCTACTCTAAGTAAAACAGAATGAAATACTGCTCAGTTGTGTGTCATCCTCACAATCCTTGTTATATTTTAGCCCAGTGGTAAAGCCACTGTGTCATTCCATCACTTTGAGGGTCTTCCTCTTTTTCATTGACCCTCCACTTTACCAAACATGATATCCTTCTCCAGGGAATTGTCCATTCTGACAACCAAAGTTGGTGACAGGAAGTCAGGCCATACTGGCTTCCAAGGAGCATTCCAGCTGCACTTCTTCCATGACAGATTTATTTGTTCTTCTAGCAGTCCGTGGTACTTTCAGTATTCTTTGACAACACTACAACTCAAAAGCATAAACGCTATTTTGATCTTCCTTATCCACTGTCCAGGTTTCACATGCATGTCAGGTGATTGAAAATGACATGACTTGAGTTAGGGTCATCATATTTTTCAAAGTGACAACCTTACTCTTCAACACCTTAAAGAGGTCTTTTGGAGCAGATTTGCCCAGTGCAATACGTGGTCAGATTTCTTGACTGCTGCTTCTGTTGGTGTTGATTATGACTCAAAGTAATATGAAATCTTGGACAACTTCCAACTTTTCTCCATTTGTCACAATGCTACTTACTGGTCCAGTTGTAAGGATTTTGGTTTTTTTTTATGTTGAGGTGTAATCCATACTGTAGACTGTAGTCTTTAGTCTTCATCAGTAAGTGCTTCAAGTCATCCTCACTTTCAGCAAGCAAGATTGTGTCATCTGCATATCACTGGTTGTTCATGATTCTTTCTCCAATCCTGATGTCATGTTCCTCTTCAGATAGTCCAATTTCTCAGATTATTTGTTTAGTATACAGATTGAATAACTATGGTGAAAGGATGCAATCCTGACACACTCCCTTCCTGATTTTAAACCATGCAGTATCACCTTGTTCTGTTCAAACGATGACCTCCTGATCTATGTACAGGTTCCACATGAGCACAATTAAGTGTTCTGGAATTCCCATTCTTCTCAATGTTATCCATAATTTGTTACTCAAGTAGTTAGTATCCATTTACTTATCACATTTTCTGCACGATACATATAATCTTAAAATTTAAATAAATTGGGATTTTTAGAATCTATATCTTGGGAAGTAAAATGTGAAAATGTTCATCACCAAAGACTGATTCCATGATATCATGTAAATGAATATATTATCTAGAGAAGAACTACTGGGAATAAGATAACAGATAAAAAAGAGTAAAATATTTAAACTTGTAGCAATATAGTTGACTAAATCTTTTGAAAAATTCCTCCTTTTAGAGGATAAGCACAAATATTCAGCATATACTAAAACAACAGCAACAACGGGAATGATAACACAATTCATAAACAAAACAAGCTCAGCACAGAAAATAATATGGAACAAAGAAACCAGGGACACCATGAAAAAATACATAACAAAATGACAGCAACAAATTCAAACTT
>NW_006922627.1:36263-49715 GCF_000298275.1 Orycteropus afer afer
TGTCATGAGACAAAGTATATGTGAACTGCTGTATGAAAAGTGAATTTACTCTGTAAATCTTCACCCAAATCCTAATAAAAAAAAAAGAAAAGAAAAATTCCTCCTTTTATAAGAAAACTATTTTTTTTTACCATTTGTGTTTCTTTTCATTTTTAAAATGTATTTATTTTTGTTGATGAGACTAGACAGAGTATAATGTACACAAAAATTCAAATGTATAGTAGAAATAACAGAGAAATAAAGGAAATCATTGGAGAGAGAAGATGATGAAAGAACATGAATACAAAAGGGATACTAAAATCAATAGTGATTTAGCCATCAGCCAATCCCTGATTTTAATAGGTCAAACATAGAGAAGGGGAAGCAGAGACTATGGTCCACATAAGATAGGAAGTTTAATTGAAGGTTCCATATGTAACTGGCATAATGCAACAAATGCAACACATTGCCGTTGAGTGGGAACTGACTCATAGAGACCCCTCCTTGGGTTTCCAAGGCAGTATTGATCACTACAGAAGTAAATTGCCCAACCTTCCTTCTGAGGAGTGGCTGGTGGGTTTAAACCTCCAACCTTCTTGTTAGCAGTCAAATGCCTTAGGCACTACACAACTAGAGCTCCTTGTAACTGATGTATCTATCTATCTGTCTATATTCCTATAACCATTTATAAAATGAATCTGCACTTAAGAATTTTCTAACAAAAGACTAGACCCAGATGATTTTATAGATAAGCTGATTTACAAAAATTATTCAATGAACATAAAAATCCATTCTTAATACACTCTAGAACCTAAGGTAAAACACATCCAAATGGAAAAAAAATTATGAAGTTAGTGTAATTTTGATACCAGAAATATTCAATAATGTAGGCAAAAATAAATAACAATAAACCAAATATTAGCAAACTAAATCCAGCATTTTATAAAAGGATAATATATATAATGAACAAAGTTTGTTCAATTTTACAAAAGCAATTAATGTACTTTACTATATTAACTGATTATGGTAAAAATGAATCTTTGACATCTTAATAGATACAAACAAGGCAGTCAATAAAATTATTTTTATTTTATGATAAAAACCTGAGGAGAATATGGGCTGAAAAAGAACTTCCTATAATGATTGTCACTAGTCAACATCTTAACAAACATCACATTTAATGATATATATAAAGCATTTACCTTAAAATCAGGAAAAGGAAAACTGTATGTGTTAGGCTGGATTTTCAAGAGAGAGAGAGAGAGAGAGAGAGAGGGAGGGAGGGAGGGAGGGAGAAAGAGAGGGAAATGTATCTTAGGATGGCTCACACACTTATAGAAGCTGGCAAGTCCCAAGTTCTTGGATCAAAAGTCAAGCTGGAGGCTTTTCCTGACTTATGCAGCTGCAGGGGCTGATGAGCTCAAGGTTGGCAAGCAGTATACCGGCTGTTGACTCAGACAAATGATGAATCCAAGATCACCAGGCCAAATGGTGGATTGTTTTCTCATGGACAGTTGTAGGCAGCACAACAGGATCCTGCTCCACATAAGAGCTTCTCTTTTTCCAGTATTTCCATATGTATATTGGAAGCAGGCCACACCCCTAGGGAAACTCCCTTTCAACAGATTAGCTGCTCAAAACATATACATCAAATCTCATCATGGGAATAACCCACATTACAACTGCTTAAACCAATCAGAATTGTGGTCCAGCCAAGTTGACAAACAACTCCAACTATCGCACTGTATCTTCTGTCATCTCTATTATTCAAGTGTAATATTGATGCCCCAGCAAGGGGAGGAAAAAAAGGAATCAAAGATTAAGGATGAAAATGAAGAACACATTTTCAACAGTCAATGATGTGATTGTGTAAGCATAGTGATCCAATGGTATCCACAAAGAAGCTATCAATTTTTATAATATAGCATGTTGGATGCACAGAAGATCCATATACTGATATCCATTTTATTTCCCTACATCATCAAAATTTTCAGGATCTAATTTTTAAAGTTGTCATATTCATTAACAATAAAACTATGTAGATATTGAGGAACAAATGTTATAAAGATCTATAAGAACATTGAGTTGTTGTTGTTAGGTGCTGTTGAGTGACTTCCAACTCATAGCAACCCCATACACAGCAGAACAAAACAGTGTCCAATCTCGCGCCAGTTCCATGATCCTTGCTATACTTGAGCTCACTGTTGCAGCCACCGCGTCTATCCATCCAATAGAAGGTCTTCCCCTCTTTCGTTGACCCTCCACCTTTCCAAGCATGACATTCTTCCCTAGGGAATAGTCCCCTCTGACAACATGACTAAAGTAGGTGAGATGAAGCATGGCCATCCTCGCTTCCAAAGAGCATCTCGGCTGCATTTCTTCCTGGATAGATCTGTTAGTTCTTTTGGCAGTCCATGGTTCCTTCAGCATTCTTTGCCAGCACCACAACTCAAAAGCATCAACTCTTCTTTGGTCTTCCTTATAAGGAAAAACATTGAGTAGGAAATTATAAAAATTTAATAAGAATGAAAATAAATATAGAAATACATTGTTTATGAACAGGAAGACTTAATATTGTAGCTATCAATTGTCTCTACATTGATCTGTTGAGTTAATGTAATGATAAAGAAGTTATAAGGATATGTTGTTGTCATTACCTGCCTTCCAGCAGATTCTGACTCATAGTGACCCTATGTACAACAGAACAATATACTGCCTGGTCATACACCATCCTCACAACTATTGCTATGATTGAGTCCATTGCTACAGCCACTGTGACAATCCATCTCATGGAGGGTCTTCCTCTTTTTTAACCGACCTTCTACTTTACCAAGCATGATGTCCTTCTCCAGGGACTGGTCCCTCCTGATAACATGGCCAAAGTATGAGAGTCTCGCCATCCTTTCTTCTAAGGAGCAATCTGGTTGAACTTCTTCCAAGACAGATTTGTTCATTCCTTTGGCAGTCCATGGTATTTTCAATATTCTTCACCAACACCAAATTTCAAATTCTTCAGTTCCACTTCTTTCAATTCAATTCTTCTTTGGTCTTCCTTATTCATTTTTCTTCCTTATTCATTATTCACTGCATGCTTATAAGGAAATTGGAAATACCATGTCTCGGGTCACTCCTTATTCTTCAAAGTGACATCTTCGCCTTTTAAAACATTAAAGAGATCATTTGTTGTAGATTTGCCCAATAAAACACATCATTTGCATTCTTGACTGCTGCTTCCATGGGCATTGATTGTGTATCTAAGTAAAATGAAATTGCTGATGACTTCAATCTTTTTTCTATTTATAATGATGTTTCTTAGTGGTTCAGGTATCAGGAAATGTGTTTTCTTTCTGTTGAAGTGTAATCCATACTGAAGGCTGTAATTTTCGTTTTTCTTTTTTAAATTATTAAGATGATTTGGATGAATGTTTAAGAGCAAATTTGTTTTCCACTCAACAATTCATACACATTTTGATTTTCTGACATTGATTGCAGTCCCTACAGTGTAACAGCACTCTTCCAACTCCTTCCCTGTGTTTACAATTTCCATTCGTCCTTCTTCCCTTTCCCTTCCTGTCTTCTGAGCTCTATCCCTAAACAAATGGTGCATTTAAAAAAAAAAATCCTGTATGGTTGATTGTTTTAATGATTATGTATCTCCCTGGTGTTATTTTTTACCTTGTAAACTTGTCTATGGTTTGGCTGAAAGTTCAGCCATGGGGTTGTGTTCAGTTCCAGACTTAAAGGATCTAAAGGCCATAGTCTCAGGGGTTGAACCAGTCTCTAGCAGACAATTAACCCTGGTCTTTTTAATGATTTTGAGCTTTGTTTCACATTTTTCTCCCATTCTATCCAGGGCCTCCTATTGTGATCCCTTTCAGAGCAGTTAGCAATGGTAGCAGGGCACCATCTCGTTCTTCTGATCTCAGGGTCAGGAAGCCTGGGATTTGCATGGTCCATTAGTCTTTTGGATTTCTTCTTTCCTTGCATCTTTCTTTTTTTTTTTTTTTTCACTCATCTTTGCTTTGGATGGGGAGAGAACAATAGTTGCACCTTAGGATGCTGCTCATAAGCCTTTAAAACCCCAGTTTCTACTCAACAAAGTAGGATGTAGAACATTATCTTTGTGGATTCTGTTATGCTAATTAACCTGAGTGTTTCTCAAAATTATGGTCCTGAGACCCTCATGCCCAGCAACTCATTCTATCAAGATGTTTGATTATGACTAAGAAGTCTTCATAACTTTGCCACCTGTATGCTCTACTATGTGCATGACTAAGCAATCTACTTCTGTAGAGATACTGCCTTGGGAACTCAAGGAGGGGTTGCTATGATTTGGGACCGACTTGACAGCAGTGATTTTGGTTTTTGATATTGCCATAGAGTAAATTCCAATTCACAGAGACCCTCTAGAACATAGAAGAATTGCCCTATAAGGTTTTCCAGACTCTGAATCTTTACAGAAGCAGACTGGCTAGTGGGTTCCAACTGCTGACATTTTAGCTAGCAGCTCAATGTTTTAACCACTGCACCAGCAGAGCTCTTTGACTATATATGTTGTTGTTGTTGCTGTTAGATGCTATTGAATTGTCTTTGACTCATAGCAACCCAATGTGCAGCAGAACGAAGCATTTCCCAGTCCTGTGCCAGCTCTGCGATCCCTGCTATACCTGAGCCTATTGTATATGTAAGCACAAATATAGAAAATCCTGTCAAACCTATATATATTCATAGGTGTAGTTCTATGCACCTTCCCACCCCTGCTGGATTGGATGCCTTTTATTTCTCTTTCATGCCTTATTGTCCTGGCTAATGTGGTATTGAGATGATATCTCAGTATTGTTTTTGTTTGAGTCTCTCTAATGGCTAATGAGCTGGAGTATTTCTTCATGTATTTGTTGGCAGCCTGAATTTCTTTGGTGAAGTGACTGTTTATGTCCTCTACTCACTTTTTTTTAATTGGATTGCTTCTCTTTTCATTGTTGAGGTACTGAAGTTTGTATAAATTTTAGAGATTAGTCCCTTGTTCAATATGTTGTTGCCAAACATTTTCCACAGTTTTTTGATGTGCATAAATGTTTGACTTTTAGGAGGTCCCAGTCATCTAGTTTGTCTTCTGTCGTTTGAGTGTTGTTAATTATATTTGTTAGCATATCTTTGCCATGTAGGGCTGCTAAATTTGCCCCTATTTTTTCTTTGGTGATCTTTATAGTTTTAGGTTTTATATTTAGGTCTATGATCAATCATGAGTCAGTTTTCATGTACGGTAAGAGATATAGATCTTATTTCATTTTTCTGCAACTATATATCCAGTTTTGTTGACACCATTGTTAAAGAAACTATCTCTTCCCCATTTACTTGTTTTCAGCACAGTGTTAAAGATGAGCTGCCCATAAATGGAAGGAGTTACTTCTTGGTTCTCGATTCTATTCCATTGATATATTTGTCTGCCATTGTACCAATACAAGGCTTTTTTGACTACAGTAGCTCTGGTGGTGTAGTGCCTAAGGCGTTTGACTGCTAACCAGAAGGCTGGTGTTTCAAACCTACCAGCCACTCCTTGGAAAGAAGGTTGGGCAATCTACTTCTATAGTGATACTGCCTTGGAAACCCAAGGAGGGGTCGCTATGGGTTGGATCCGACCAGATGGCAATGAGTTGAGTGAGCTGTACAGCATGTTTTCAGATTGGGGAGTTTCAGGCCTCCTACTTTGTTCTTATTCTTTAGTAGTGCTTTGCTTATCTGGGGTCTTTTTCCTTTCCATATAAACTCAATAATTGCTTTTCCCATCTCTTTAAAGAATGATGATGGATTCTGGATCAAGAATGCATTATAACTGTAGATTGCTTTTGGTAGTATTGACATTTTTATAATATTAAGTCTTCCTTTCCATGAGCATGGCATATTTTTCCATTTATGTAGGTCTCTTTTGGTTTCTTGTAGTAATATTTTGTAGTTTTCATTGTAAAGAACTTCTGCATCTCTGGTTAGATTTATTGCTAAGTACTTCATCTTTGGGATGGCTATTGTAAATGGTATTATTTTCCTGATTTCCTTTTCAGACTTTTCTTTTTTAGTGTAGAGGATTCTGACTGAGTTTTTTTTTATGTTGATCTTGTACATGCCACGTTGCTGAATGCTTCTATTTCAATAGTTTTTTGTTGAATCTCTAGGATTTTTATTTACAAATTGAAATAGTTTTACTTCTTTGCCAGTTTGGATGCCTTTTATTTTCATTTCTTGCGTTTTTGCTCTGGTAAAGTCTTTCGATACAATAGCAAATAAGAGTGTTGATAAAGGGCATCCTTCTATGGTTCCCAATCACAAGGGAATGTTTTCCATCTCTGTCTATTCAGAATAATATTGGATTTTTTTTTGTATGTGTGCATGTGTGTATGCCTTTAATTATGGTGAAAAAATTTCTCTTTCATTCTTATTTTGCTGAGCATTATTACAAAAACAAAAAGGGTGCTGGATTGCATCAAATGTCTTATCTGCATCAATTGATATTATCATGTGGTTCTTTATTCATTTTTTAAATTTGTCTGGTGTATTATGTTGATTGTTTTTAATGTCAAACCATCTTTGCATACCTAGTATGAATCCCACATGGCCATAATGCCTTCTCTTTTTTTGAAATGTCATTGGGTTATCTTGGCTAATATTTTTTTGAAAATTTTTGCTTCAATGTTCATGAGGGATATTGGTCTATAATTTTCTATTTTCTTGATGTCTTGGTCTGTTTGGCTATAGGGGTTATGCTTGCTTCATAGAATGAGTTTTGGAGTATTCCATCTTTTTCCATATTCTGCATAAGTTTGAGTAAAATTAGTGTCAACTCTTCCCTGAAAGTTTAGTAGAAATGGCCAGTGAAGTCATCTGGGCCAGGACTTTTTTGTTGCTGGGAGTTTTAAGGCCTGATCAATTTCTTATTTTGTGATGGATCTGCTCATATTTTTTACCTCAGATTGTGTTAGTTTGGGCAAGTAGTGTGTTTCTAGAAATTTGTCCATTTGTCCACTTTTCCAGGTTTTCAATTTTGTTGATAATAGTATTCTTCAAAATATCCTGTTATTATCCTTTTTATTTCAATAGGTTCTGTTGTGTCAGCATGTATGTCCTTTCTTATTAATGTCATTTGCATCTTTCCCTATGTTAAATTTGCCAATTGTTTGACAATATTGTTAAACCTTTGAAAGAACCAACTTCTAGTGTTGTTGATTCTCTCTATTGTTTTTCTGTTTTATTTATTTTTTCTCAAATCTTTATTATTTACTTTCTTCTGGTAATAGTAGATTTTTTTCCCCCTAATTGTTGGATATGTTGGGTTTAGGTGGTGATTTTGATTCCTTCTTTTTGATGTTTACATTTATTGCTATATATTGTCCTCTGAGTTGCTATGTCACAAAGATTTTGGTTGGTTGAGTTTTCATTCTCATTTGATTCAAGGAATTTATTTTTCATTCATTTTTTTTTTCTTGTACCACCTAGTAGTTTTTAAGCACAGTGTTATTTAGTTACCATGTATTTTTTTCACTTGAAGTTCCTGTTGTTGATTTCTAATTTTATAGCATTGTGATCTGAGAAGATGTTTTGTAGTATGTCAATGTTTTTAAATGTATTGAGACTAGTTTTGTGACCTACCATATGGTCTATTCTGGAAAATGTTCTTTGTGAGTTGGAAAATAATATATATTGTGCTTTTTTGGGGTGGAGTATTCTATATATACTCATGGGGTCTAATTGGTTGACTGTGTTGTTTAGATATTCTATAACTTTGTTGAGTTTCTTTCTAGTTGTTCTGTCCTTCATTGAAAGTAATGTATTCAAGTCTCCTAATATTATTGTCCTCGACTTCTCTGTCAGTTTGTCATACTGTAGTGTCTTGCATGATGCTGTGAAGCTGGAACCTATGCCACTCGTGTTTCAAACACCAGCAGAGTCACCCATGGTGGACTGGTTTCAGCAGAGCTTCCAGACTAAGACAGACTCAGAAGAAGGAAGAATTGGCCAGTGAAAATCTTATGAATAGCAGTGAAACACTGTCTGATATATTATTAGAAAGCTTTATGAATAGCTCTGAAATATTGTCTTATATAAACCAAACAAAAGACAAAGTCACTGCTGTCGAGTCAATTTGACCCATAGCCCTGAAATATTGTCTAATAAAGTTTCAGAAGATGAGCCCCTCAGGACAGAAGGCACTCAAAGTACGACTGGGGAAAGGCTACTTCTTCAGAGTAGGGATGACCTTAATTATTTGGATGGAGTAAAGCTTTCTGGACCTCTATTTGGTGATGTGGCTTGACTCAAAATGAGAAGAAACAGCTGCAGACATCCATTAATAATTGGAACATGGAATTATAAAGTATGAATCTAGGAAAATTGGAAGTTGTCAAAAATGAAATGGAATGCATAATGATATATCTTAGGTATTAGTGAGCTGAAATGGACTGGTTTTGGTCATTTTGAATCAGATAACCATACAATCTACTATGCCAGGAGTGAGAAATTGAAAAGGAATGGCATGACATTCACCCTCACAAATAATGTTTCAAAATCTATCCTGAAGGACAATGCTGTCAGTGATAGGATAATATCCATATACCTACAAGAAAGGCCAGTTAGTATTATCATTATTCAAATATGCACACCAACTACCAAAGCCAAAGACAAGGAAATTGAAGATTTTTGCCAACCTCCACAGTCGGAAATTGACCAAACATGCAATCAAGACATGTTGATTATTACTGGTGACTGGAATGCAAAGTTGGAAACACAGAAGCAAAACTGGTAGCTGGAAAATATGGCCTTGGTGATAGAAATAACGTTGGAGATCACATGATAGAATTTTGCAAGACTAATGACTTATCGATTGCAAATACCTTTTTTTCAAAAACATAAATGGCAGCTATACATGTGGACTTCACCAGATGGAGAGCACATGAATCAGATCGACTATATCTGTGCAAAGAGGCAATGGAGAAGCTCAATATCTTCAGCCACAACAAGGCCAGGAGGTGACTATGGAATAGACTATCAACTGCTTGTATGCAAGTTCAAGTTGAAGCTGAAGACAATTAAAACAAGTCCACAAGAGCCAAAATATGACTTTGATTATATCGCTCCTGAGTTTAGAGACTATCTATAGAATACATTTGATGCATTGAACAGCAATGACAAAAAACCAGAGGAACTGTGGGATGACATCAAGAATATCATCCATGAAGAAAGCAAAAGATCACTAAAAAGACAGGAAAGGAAGAAAAGACCAAAATGTATGTCAGAAGAGAGTCTGAAACTTACCCATGAATGGAGAGTAGCTAAAGCAAATGGAAGAAATAACAAGATAAAAGAGCTGAATAAAAGATTTCAAAGAGAAGCTCAAGAACACAAATATTAGTCTTTAATTATAAGTCAATTATTATAATGAAATGTACAGAGACCTGGAGATAGGAAACCAAAAGGAAATAATACGCCTGGCATTTCTCAAGCTGAAAGATCTGAAGAAAAAATTCAAGACTCGAGTTGCAATATTGAAAGATTTCAGCACTGGGTAGTGTTTTGTTCTGTTGTATGAGTCAGAGCAGACTGGATGGCACCTAATAACAACAACAATAAAACAAAGTAATGAACCCATCAAAATAAAAACAGTAATTTCATACCTAGTTATAATTATACTGAATGTAAATGGATTAAATGCATCAGTCAAGAGAAAGAGAATAGGAGAATGGATATGAAAACTTTACCCATAAATATGTTGTCTACAAGAGACATTTAGGACATAAAGAAAAAATAAGCTAAAAATCAAAGGATGGAAGAACACATATCAAGCAAATGGCAACTGAAAAGGAGTATAAATGGCAATATTAATTCTGATAAAATATACTTTAAGGCAAAAACCCACAAAAGAGACAAAGAATTGCTAAAGGGTCAATGTAACAAGAGGGCATTTAAAAAAAAAAAAAACACCTCAATCTCCACAGACCAAGTCCCAAAATACATAAATCACACTTTAACAGAATTAAAAACAAGAAATAGACAACTCCACAATAATAGTTGTTGTTGTTGCTGTTGTTAGGTGCTGTCAAGTGGGCTCTAACTCACAGTGACACTATGTACAACAGAACGAAACACTGCCTGGCCCTGCGCCAGCCTCACAATTCCTGCTATACCTGAGCTCATTGTTGCAGCCACTGTGTCAATCCACCTCATTGAGGGCCTTCCCATTTTTCATTGATCCTCCACTTTACCAAGCATAATATCTTTCTCCAAGGAATGGCCCCTTCTGACAACATGGCCAAAGTAGGTGAGATGAAGTCTGGCAATTTTCACTTCCAAGGAGCTTCCTGCCTGCACTTCTTCCAGGACAGATTTGTTCATTCTTTTGGCAGTGCAAAAGTATTCTTCAGTATTCTTCACCAACACCAGAACTTAAAAGGTTCAACTTTCTTCGGTCTTCCTTACTCATTGTGTAGCTATTACATACATATGAGGTGATTGAAAATACCATGGCTTGGTGTAGGCACACCTTAGTCTTCAAAAAGATGTCTTTGCTCTTCAGCACTTTAAAGAGGTCTTTTGCAGCAGATTTGCCGGATGCTCTGATGTCTCTACTGCTGCCTCCAGTGCAGATTGTGTTGATTGTGGAACCAAGTAATATGAAATCATTGACAACTTCAATCTTTTCTCCAATTATCATCATGCTGCTTTTTGGTCCACTTGTGAAGATTTTTGTTTTCTTTATGTTCAGATGTAATACATACTGCAGACTGTAGTCTTCAATCTTCATCAGTAAGTGGTTCAGGGCATCCTCACTTTTAGCAAGCAAGGCTGTGTTATCTATCTGCATTTCACAGGTTGTTAATGAGTCTTCCTCCAATCTTGATGCCACACTCTTCTTCATATAGTCCAGACTCTTGGATTATTTGTTCAGCATACAGATTGAATATGCATCATGAAAGGATACCACCCTGACACACTCCCTTCCTAACTTTAAATCATGCAGTATCCCCTTGTTCTGTTCAAACAACAGTCTCTTGGTCTATGTACAGTTTCCTCATTAGTACAATTAAATGTTCTGGAATTCCCATTATTCTCAATGCTATCTATAATTTGTTATAATCCACACAATCAAATGCTTCTGCATAGTCAATAAAACACAAGTAAACATCTTTATGGTATTCTTTGCTTTGATCCAGGATCCATTAGACATTAGCAATGATATCCCTTGTTCCATGACCTCTTCTGAATCCAGTTTGTATTTATGGAAGTTCTCCATCAATATACTGCTATAACCATTTTTTAATTATCTTCAGCAAGATTTTACTTACATGTGATATTAATGATATTATGTGATACTTTCCACATTCTGTGAGAGCAGCTTTCTTTGGAATGGGTATAAATATGGATCTCTTCCAGACAGTTGGCCAGGTAGCTATCTTCCAAATTACTTGGCATAGATGAATGAGTTCCTCTGGCTTGGCATCCATTTGTGGAAACATATCAATGGATATTCCATCAAATCCTGGAGCTGTTCTTTGCCAATTCCTTAAGTGCAGTTTCAATTTCTTCCTCAACACAATTGGTTCTTGATCATATGCCACCTCCTGAAATGGATGAACACTGACCAATTATTTTTGATACGGTAACTGTGTATTCCTGCCATGTTCTTTTGATGTTTCCTGCATCACTCAGTATTTTGCCCATAGAATCTTTCAGTTTTGCAACTTGAGGCTTGAATTTTTTCTTCCTTTCTTTCAACTTGAGAAATCGCTGGTGCTTTCTTCCTCTTTGGTTTTCTAAGTCCTGGTCTTGGCACACTTCATGGTAATAATTGACTTTGTCTTCTTGAGCTGTTCTTCAAAATCTTCTGTTCAGCTCTTTTATTTGTAATTTCTTCTATTTTCTTTAGCTACTCTCCATTGAAGAGTGAGCTAGCAGTTGAAACCCATCAGCCATTCCTCAGAAGGAAGATTGGGCAATCTACTTCTGTAGAGATACTGCCTCAGAAACCCAAGGAGGGGTTGCTATGAGCTGAATGGACTCAATGGCAGTGAGTTTTTTTGTTCTTTTGTTTTTTTTCCCCTATTACTTTCTTGCTTGACTGGCTTCTGCTGAGAAATCACAACTTAGTCATATTGGTTCTCCATTTGTAGGTGCCTTTTACTTTTTCCTGAGCTGATTTCAGAATTCTCTTTTTCTTTTGTTTTGGAAAATTTGATTATGAATGTCTCGGTTATTTTTGTTTGTAGTCTATACTATTTGGGGGCTCATAGAGCTTCTTGAATGTATATTTTCTCATCATTCATGATATTAGGGACGTTTTCTCCCACAAATTCTTAAAAAAAAAAACTCTCAGTTTTTTTTTTTTTTTTTGTGTGTGTGTGTGTATGTGTGTGCATGTCTTTTTGTTCTGGAATTCTGATCACAGGTAAGTGGAGGTATCTCATATAACTCAGGCTTTCCTCATTTTTTTGTTCTTTTTTTCTGACTTTTCCTCTCAAATATTCATGTTAAGAAATCTATCTTCTTGTCATATCCATAAGAAGAAGACAATTATATCAAAACTCAATATATGGTGAAATTTATATGGTAAAAGTTTAAATAGGTCAGAAGAAGATGACATCAAAAACATACAGAGCACTGAAATCAGGCCCTTCTTGGACATTCCTGGAGTGATGGGAACATGGTAGTGATGACATTGAGAGTATAGATGAAAAAGTTAATGTAATTGATGTCACTAAGATGTATATTTGTAAAAGTTGAATTTGCAAACAGTGTGTGATATATATTAACAACAACAAGAAAAGCAGCTGCCAAGGGTGCTTATGTACAACTAAACACCTCATGGAATTCAGTTTCCTTGTTCGGAGGTCTCAGGTCATGGTTTCATGGGACATCACAGTTAACTGGCCTAATATTGTATTTAGTGCTTCTGTTCTACTTCATTTATAAGTGTCTGAGGTATTAAATGTTCACAAGTGGTCATCTGAGATACAAGTGGTCTCTATTCACTTAGAACAACAGAGGAAGAAGGAGAGTGAGAAATAGGAGGAAAAAATGGAATGTGTGGCTAATTACTCCTATGAACAGTATCCTCCTTTGGTATGAGACCAGAAGAACTGAATAGTGCCCAGGTACCATTACTGAATGTTTTGATCAAAGATTCTATGGAAGAATCCTGATCAGAAGGAAGAAATGCATAACAGAATTTAAAATTCTCATGTTATCCAGACTTCCTGGCACCATGGAGACTAGATGAAATTATTGCCCTGAGATAATCTTGAAGGCTTAAACCAAAAATATCCCCTGCAGTCTTCTTTAAACTATACAGTAGTTTATCTTAATTAGTAAAGAATGTCTGCCTTGAGCATTTTGCTCTTTAAAGAACTATATGTCTGGGTTCAAATTGACAACTGCAAGTTGAAGGGTTAAATGAGAAGCTTAGGGGGAAGTAAGTTTATGTCAGTTGGA
>NW_006922627.1:50462-50946 GCF_000298275.1 Orycteropus afer afer
AATCCATTGAAGGTACCAGATATAAATTTTGAATTCCTTATCAGGTAGTTCCAATAACATTTCTTTCTCCAGAATTTTTTCTGGCCCTGCATTTTAGTTACTTGTTCATGCTATGTTGTCTTGTGTGTGTGTGTGTGTGTGTGCATTTAAAGTTGTCTGTGGTCTCTGAGATATTGTAGTGTTCTTGTATTAATTTGTGTATTATATTTTGGTTTACGTCACCCTAATTTTATGTTTTCTTTTTCTTTAATATATCTGGGATACGGGATAGGTCTGATACTCTGATCACTCCTTTGGTAGCATTAGGGCACTCACCACCTGTCTCCAAGTGGACTTGGTAGTGGGAGAGAGTGT
This sequence comes from Orycteropus afer afer, assembly GCF_000298275.1. Classification (NCBI taxonomy): domain Eukaryota; kingdom Metazoa; phylum Chordata; class Mammalia; order Tubulidentata; family Orycteropodidae; genus Orycteropus; species Orycteropus afer. The sequence goes on from NW_006922627.1 coordinate 50,817, forward strand.
GGGCATGAACCTCTGATTGCTGGTCATACAGAGCAGTTGAGGGCAGGATGGGCAGGTGGTAGATGCCATCTTTTGCCCATCCAGTGTTGGTGGAGTGGTTGATGGCATTTTGCTAGTAGGTGGGGTGCCA
>NW_006922627.1:51576-54503 GCF_000298275.1 Orycteropus afer afer
GCTTGCGAGGGATCAGGCAGTGTTTCGTTCTGCTGTGCATGGGGTCGCTATGAGTAGGAAACGACTCGACGGCACTTAACAACAACACAACAACAACTGAAGAGACCAATACCCTATTGTGGTTTTCCTACACGTTAGTCTCTTCTTGAGACTCTGGCATCTTTTTTCAAAAAGGTCACCAAAGAGTTATCTGGTAATGAGAACTTTTGACTTGAACCACAAACAAGTCTTCAAATGATTCTAAGCTTAATAACAATCTCAAGGGCTCTTCAGTGCCTAGTGAAGTATATGTCTGTCGAATTAGTTAGAAATGCCTTTGGAAATAAAATGTATTAAGCTTTTAGAGAACTGTGAGAAGCACTTTATGTGAATAAGAACAGTTAAAAATAATTACATATGCCAACATGATGGGGCATGTCATCTAGGAGTCATGCATGGCATACCATGACTAGGACAACAGAATTGAATTTCTGCATCCCAAACTTTACTGTCTCTACATAAAAATAACTACCACTGCTGTTCAAAAATGCTTTGAGCAAAAGCTCTAACGTTCCAAATGATCCTGCAAATCCCATTTCTATATGCTTTTTAAGTTGTTTAGTTCTGAATCAGCAGTCTAAAAGTGTGTTTAAACACTGCAGGTAACCATTTCCCATGGAACAAATAGGAAGGAAATCAGGTTATGGTGAGGGCACCCAGCAGGACTCTTCTACTGTCTACTCAGTGTCAATGTACACTGATTTCTTTAAGAAAGACACTCAGGGAAAAGAGAACAGATTGCAGGAAACATGTTCTGCATGCAAGAAGGAGCAGAGAGTTAGAATACAGGATACTTGGTGATAATTATGCAAAAGGATAAAGCAGGAAAAACATGATAGCAGTAGAATAACAATATTACAGCAGGTGGAAGTTGTATGAACTAGGTTTGCTTGCAGCAGCACAAACAGATAATACATGAGTGCTCTGGCCTATTCTCTTTTGTTTTCATGCAAAATAATTGCTAGCTCATAAGTTCCCAATGGTTTCTTTATCATGGTTCATGATACCCAAATTGCTATTAGCTAAACACAAGGTTTGAGCTAAATAATAATAATAATAATAATAATAATAATAAACCATATAAAAACTGCAAAGGAATATCTACATTAAGAATAATCCTAAAAAAACATAAAATTCTGAGCATGTGGTTGGAAGAAATAGAAAGATCCCAGGAAACTGAGAAATATTTGTGCTTACAAAATTAATTAGCTGCATGCTACTTAAGCATAGCAGTGTACAGAGGAAACATCACAAAGGGTAAAATCTTCCAGCCCAAACTTGCATACCAAAAGGTAGTTACTTCAGTGAGTAAGAGTCATGCATTTTTCTATTTTTGGATAATGCAATCACATTACTAGTGGGTTAATCATGGTTTTTTTTTTTTTTTCCTTAAAAGTTAATTTATCCTGAGATAATTGTGGATTCACATGCAGTTGTAAGAAATAATACAAACAAGTATCTTGTAGTTTTTGCCAGTTTGCTCAGCAGTAACTTCTTGTTAAACCATAGTACAATATCACAACCAGGATATTGACATCGGTATGGAAATTTACATCTCTACAAGGTCCATTGCCCTTTTGCAATATTTATCAGCATTATCTCTACCCTTCATCTATGACTGCTGGTGATCACTATTTCTATATGCTTTTTAAGTTGTTCCCCATCTCTATAATTTTGTCATTTCAAGAATGTTATATAAATGAAATTATATAGTATGGGAATTTTGGGATTATTTTTTCACTTAGCATGATTTCCTAGAGTTTAATCCAAGTTATTGTGTGTATCAATTACATTTTCTTTTATTGCTTAGGAGTGCTTCCTGGTATGGATGCATGGATGGATTTGTTCTGCCATTCAATTGTTAACCATCCTCCTGTTAAAGAACATTGGAATTTTTCCCAGTTTTTAACTATTACTTATAAAGCTTCTATGAACATTCCTGTATTTTTGTGTAAATGTAAGGTTTCATTTGTCTGGGTAAATTTCCCAAGAATGTTACTGTTGGGTCATATGGTAGTTGAATGTTTAGTTTTATAAGAATCTGTCAAACTTTTGTCTAGAGTGACTGTATCATTTACATTCCCACCAGCAATGTTTGAGTCATCCTATTTTTCTGCATACTTGACAGTATTGTCACTATTTTTTTTTTTCAATTTTAGTCTTTCTAATAGGTCTGCAAAGATAACTATGGTTGTAATTTGCCTTTACAAAATGGCTACTGAAGTTGAACATCTTTTCATGTACTTATTTGTATATTCTTTTTGGTGCTATGTGTGTTCATGTCTTTTGCCCATTTCTAAATTGATTTTTTTTTCCAGTTGCATGTTCAACCTTCTTTATGCATCCACGATAATATTTCTTTGTTGCATATTTAATTTTCAAATACTTACTACCATTTTGTAGTTTGTCTTTCCATTCTCTTAACATGGCCTTTTGCAGAGTACTTTAAAAATATTTAATGAGGTCTGATTTATCAATTATTCCTTTTGTGGATCATGTTTTTTGTGTCATGTCTATGATCTATTTCAAGTTAGTTTTTGATAAGGTGTGTGGTTTAAGTACAGGTTGACTTTGCTTGCTTGTTTTATTTACTTATTTGTTTGCTCTCTCTCACTTTCCAATATTTTTAATCTTATTATTGTGTTTACTTGAAAAGCTTCATTTAGTGATTCTTTGAAGATATATTTGCCAGGAACAAATTACCTTAGTATTCTTTTATCTGGGAATGCTGTAATTTCTCCTTTATTCCTTAAGAATAGTTTCATCAGATAAAGAATTCTCAATTGATCATTCTTTTCTTTCAGCATTGGAATGTGTTCTGCAACTTTTTTTCTGGTGTCCATGTTTCAGATGAGAAATCTACTGTTATTTAAGTTGGTACTCTCCTT
>NW_006922627.1:55083-55831 GCF_000298275.1 Orycteropus afer afer
GTACCTATCTCAATGCAATGTACTCAACTACTCTGGGGAGATACACTTCTTAGAGAAATAGGCCATGGGGCACCAGAACAGCAATCACATAGAGGGAAAGCTGGACAGACATGAGAACATAGTTAAGAAAGGCCCAGGAAGTAGGTAATCACAGGAATGAGAGGGGTGGAGAGTTTGTATGGTTGGAAATGGTAATTGGGGCATGAAATGAAATGTACACAAACTGTTGAATGTAAAAGAAATTTTGGTCTGTAAATTCGCACCCAAAGCACAATAAAATTTAAAAATAAATAAATAAATTGGTGCTCTCTTATTTTTAATGTGCCATTATTCTCTGGTTGCTTTTAATATTTTTTGTAATTTTTTTTGTTTGTTTTGTTTTCACAACATCACTTATGCAGTCCCTTGGCATAAATTTATTTGGGTATATTCACTTACATTATTGACTCTGTAGGTTCATACCTTTTACCAAATTTGGAAATTTTTCAGTCATTATTTCATTATTTTTTTTAGTTGTGATTTTAGGTGAAAGTTTATAGAGCAAATTTGTATTGTTGCTGTTGTTATGTGCTGTCGAGTCAGACCCGACTCACAGAGACCCCTCCTTGGGCTTCCGAGGCAGTATCACTACAGAAGTAGATTGCCCCATCTTCCTTCTGAGCAGTGGCTGGTGGGTTTGAACCGCTAGCCTTCTGGTTAGCAGTCAAGTGCCTTAGCCACTATGCTACCAGAGCTCCCATATATATAT
>NW_006922627.1:56331-62017 GCF_000298275.1 Orycteropus afer afer
GGGTCGACTTGACAGCACATAACAACACACACACACACACACACAACACACACGTGTGTGTGTATAGATGTGTGTGTGTGTGTGTGTAAGTAAGTAAGTATATCTGGTACAGAAGTTTGGTGATTCAAACCCACCAGCCACTCTGTGGAAGGAAGACAGGACAATCTACTTCTGTAAATATTTACTTTCTCACAAACACAACGGGAGCTGTTATGAGTCAGAATTTAATAATATTGTGCTCTTGATGAAAGTTTACACAGCAAATTATGTTGCCGTTTAATAATTTCTGTGCATATTGTTCAGTGACATTGGTTACATATTTCAAAATATGTCAAAATTATTTCCATTTCCATTAATTATTTCTTTGACTATTTCTTCAGTTGTTGGTGAGTGTGGGTGGATGATGTCTAGGCCTATCTTCTTTCTGCTGTTGCCACTGCAGCATGCAGACTATGCTTACCACTGCCAGCAGTTGTGAGGCAAAAAATGGGATGATTCATTTGGACTGTGTTGGTGATGCTGCTTTAGGTACATTAGGCCTTCTGCTGATAGCTGGTGTGAGGCAGGAATGGGTTTTCCCTTCTAGGATCTGCTAATGATACTATTATGGCAGGTTGCGCCACCACTGCTAACTACTGTGAATTGAGGGATGAGTAACCTTGTCAGGTTTTGCTAGTCAGTCTACTTTGCACAGATCAGCACTGATTTTATTGGGTATGGGTCTGCCTGCCATGTCCTTACTAGGCTTCTCTCTTTTCTGTACATTTGTCCAGAGAAATCAGCCTTTTATAGTTTCTTTTTCTTTTTTTTTCCTATGTATGTATTGTGGTTCTCAGTTGCAGGGATCACCATGGCCCAGTCCAGTATATATGGGACATGAAAACAAAGTGTAGGTAACTTACTGCCTGTTGTTATACAACTTCTGATTTCTGTAGTCAATCTATTTTCCTCTTTTCACTCTTCATAGTTACTTTATAATTTTTTTCTTGAATTAATTCTAAGATATTTAGTTGTATCTGGAGGAGAAGAGTAGGGTAAAGTGAATTTACTCTATCTTGTAGAAATGGAAGCATACTGTTTTTATAACTTCTATCTCTTTGACAAAATTTTCTATGTTTTCATTTTTTTAAGAGAATTTGAAATTGCATGTTGAATCATTTTCATAATGACTGTTTTTTAAAATTTTTGTCATGTAATTCAAACATCTGATTCATCTCTGTATTGGCATCTGTTGATTGTCTTTTCTAATTCATACTATTGTCCTTGATTTTGAGTATAACAAGAGATTTTGACTGTATCCTAGATATCTGTATATTATAAGACAGTGGATTGTATTTAATCTACTTTTTAGCAGTCAGTACCTGTATTGAGGTGCAGCATAAGGAATGGATGCATGTGTATATTCAGGTTCCTTCTGGGTAATACTGACACCACTTCCACAAAAACGAAATGCTGGATAACAATGGCTCATTGCAGAACAATAGGGTGGAAGTTTAGCTCTTCTCTTCAGTAACTGTGACACCTTTCCAGTGAAAACAAGAAACCAATATATAACTTATATTTTCTTCCAAGTAGGGGAAGCTATAACGCCAGCTCCTTGCTTAGCCCTACTGACACCAAAACAAACCAAACCAAACCCACAGCCACTGAGTCAATCCTGACTCGTAGTGACCATATAGGAAAGAGTAGAACTATCTCATAGGGTTTCCAATGCTGCAAATCTTTACAGAAGCAAACTGCCTCATCTTCCACCCATGGAGGGGCTGGTGGGATTGAACTGCTGACTTTTTGGTTAGCAGCCCATGCTTTAAACACTGCACCATGAGAGCAACTTTCCTGATATCATCCAAAAATCAAACCCACTGCTATCATGTAGATTATGATGCAGAGAAACCCCCATTGGCTTTCCAAGGCTGTAAATCTTTATGGAAGTATATTGCTTCATCTTTTTCCCATAGATTAGCTGGTGGGTTTGAACCACTGACCTTCTGGTTAAAAACCAAATGCCTTACCCATTATGCCAACAGAGCTCCTTCTGCTGACACTAGGAAGTAGAAAAGCACAGGGATCACTCACAGTAGTTCAACTGTCACTGAACTCTTCATTGAGCCCTGCTGATAACAGTGAAGGGAGAGGGCATGCTAACTAGCACCACTTTTCACCATCATATTCCCCCTTATAAATGCCAAGGAGTAAAGACAAAGCTTCTCCGTGGATCCCACTGATTGAGGGGTTGAGGGTGCAGAATACTGACTAGCTTGACCCTGCATCACCTTGCTCTGTCTCATTGATATAGAATGAGGATGAGTTTAACTGTACATTGAGGCTTAGTGACAGTGGTGCAGAGGTGGAATGCTAACTAGTACTGTTCACACTGTCTCTTGTAATCTCATTGCAAGGCTGTTATGAAATTTCCACTACAAATGAACTCCACTGACACTGGAGGTGGAAGAAAATGGAATGTGCACTAGCTTCAACTTGGGTGTTATTGTTAGGTGCCATCGAGTAAATTTTGATTTATGGTGACCCCCAGTGACACAACAGAATTGCCCCCATGGAGTTTTCTTGGCTGTAATCTTTACAGGAGCAGAGCTCCAGGTCTTTCTCCCCTGGAGTCACTGGGTGGTTCAGAACCAACAACATTTTGTTTAGCAGCTGAACATTTAACCGTTGAGCCATCAAGACTCTGTTGTTTTTGTTGTTATGTGTCGTCGAGTCAGAACTGACTCATAGCGACCCCTCCTTGGGTTTCTGAGGCAGTATCACTACGGAAGTAGGATTGCTCAACCTTCCTTCCTAGGTGTGGCTGGTGGGTTTGAACCTCCAGCCTTCTGGTTAGCAGTCAAGTGCTTTAGGCACTATGCTACCAGAGTTATAGGAATAGTTACCCAAATACATTACATGTACAAAACCATATTTTGTTAAAATTAACAAGCAAATAATGACTCTCCACTATAATGGCTCTCCACAATAATGACTTTTCATGAGGAAAACCTCATGAGTTAACTACATTTGGAACATAATATGTTCGATGTAAGTATGTTTAGCTTCTCAAATCACATTTTCCCATGGAAACAAAAATAGAAATGAAAGATTAGATTACAATTAGGTTCTCTGTTGTATTTTCACCAGGCTGAATTTAGTACACAATTATGGACTTTTGTCTTGGCAGATCTTTAGTATATTGTTTGGCTATTGATTGTGACTTGAAAGTCAGAGAAATGAGTAACAGATTCTCAGACTCAAAGAAGCCTTGCAGGTCATCTAGCCCATCCACTCATTCTATGAATGCTGCTAAAAAATTCTCCAATGTTGCTCCAGCCACTTAGACATATTATGAAAAGTATGTTCTATTTTCACAAGGTCCCAATCTTCTTTACAGATAATAATCTCATTGTTAGTTTCTCCCCATCTTAAGCAATTCATTTTTAATTTCTGTTACTTCCATATTCCTACTCCTAGTTTGATCTCTATGGTGCCTAAAATGTGTTTAATTTCTCATCCACATGACATTAAATGTATCAGCAGTCTTTGGGTTACAAACAAGACCCTTTCCTACACATGTTTTTTAGTTGGATTTCTAGGTAAGTTGGAACAGGTACATATGGTTAGTATTTAGCCTTATTTTAGTGTAAGAAAAAGCTCAAAACCTTTTAATGATTTGAAAGCTGCATTTTCAGCAAGTGAAGGTGATGGGATGAAGAATTTGTTGAGAGTAGAGTTGCTTCCATCATTCCAGAGTGAGGGCAAATTTACGTAACATTAAAGGGAATTATGAGTTGTCCATATTTCAGAAGTTCATAACCCAGGGACTTAACTATTCAAAAATAGCACTGACATCTTCCTTTCTTATTCCTTTTCATTCTAAACATTTTCTGTTCTTTTAATTATTCTCACCATTAAAATATCCATATGCTTAAAAGATAATCTTGATCCTTCTCCTATGGACAAAGTCTATATCTTGAGGACACTCTTTCACTAAAAAGACCATAAGATGTTTCATGTTCACCGTGTCTTGTTATCATCATCAAAATGTAAACTGTGACAATAGTGGAGTCCTCCTTCCCCAGCAGAGTTCCAAGAGCTGGAAGATAGAGTCACACAAAACTACATTGTAATGACCAAGAAGGTGGTTACAGGATAGGCTTGAAATTGGTCACCCAAACAGGTGGATTTGGATATTATGAGCCTACTTGTAACAGAAGTGTTTTGCTGTTACATAAACCACTGAAGATGCCAAATTTCCTGTCAATGAAAACACAGTGAAACAAAATTGTTTAATTTCGTTGATGGACGTGGAGGCAGAGGCATAGTTCCTCACTGAGTCCCACTGACACTAGGGTGAGGGGTGAAGCAGATTGGAGGGTATCGTCACCTCACACTGCCTTGCTAACATTCTTTGCTGCTGAGTAAGAGTGGAGGCTCAGCTTGACGCTCGACTGTGATGTCACTATTCTGGCAGAAAAATCAGAGCAGCGCCTGCTTCCATCAGGTGAACGATGGAAGATTAGTTCCCTGCTTGGTTTCATTGTTACTACTCCAGCAAGGGAATCAGAGATCTGCCTGCTTCCACTGAGAGGGAAAGAAAAGAGGAGTTCCCTACTTAACCTCACCTGCACCACCTGTAGGGAAATTAGAGTGCCACAATCTGCTTTTACAGGGTTTGTTTTTGGAGTGGGAGATCAGCTTTCCATGCATCCTCACCCACTCTCCTGTGTGATTGAAATAATGGACACAGGACAACTTTTCTGCTGATGTTTGGCTGGAATAGTATATATATCACCAGAAAAGGTTTCTGGTGCTAGGCGTCTCTGTTCCTGGTTCATAGGCTAGAGTTAATGGAGCCTTGGTGGCACTGTGATTAAACACTCAGCAGCTAATCTAAAGGTAAGTGGTTTGAACCCACCAGCTGATATGTGGAAGAAAGATGTGGCAGTCTGCTTCCAAAAGATTACGGAAGATTACAGTTTTGGAAACTAAATGGGGCAGGGTTGGCATGAGTCAAAATTGACTAGAAGGCAAAGTGTTTGTTGTTCTTAAGTGCTATCAAGTCGTCTCCAACTCACAGCGACCCTATGCACAGCAGAACGAAACACTGCCCGGTCCTGAGCCGGCTCCACGTTTCTTGCTACACTTGAGCCCATCCCCACCACCACCGTGTCAATCCACCTCATTGAGGGCCTCGCCCTCTTTCGTCCACCCTCCACCTTACCAAGCATGACATCCTTCTCCACAGAACTGTCCCTTCTGACAACATGACCAAAAGAGTTGAGATGATGTCTGGCCATTCTCACCTCCAAAGAGCATTCTGGCTGCACTTCCTGCAGGACAGACCTGTTAGTTCTCTTAGCAGTCCACAGTACTTTCAGCATTCTTCACCAACACCATAGCTCAAAAGCAACTCTTTTTAGGTCTTCCTCATTCATTGTCCACCTCTCACATGCATATGAGGTGATTGAAAATACCATGGCTTTTGTCAGGTGCACCTTAGTCCTGCAGGAGACATCTTTGCTCTTCAGCACTTGAAAGAGTTCCTTTGCAAACAATTTGCCCAGTGCTATACATCGTCTGATGTCGACTGTTAATTCCATTGGCATCTATTGTAGAACCAAGCAATGTGAAGTCTTTGAAAATTTCAATCTTTTCTCGATTTATTGTAATGCTCTTATAGGTCCAGTTGTGAGGA
>NW_006922627.1:62319-66630 GCF_000298275.1 Orycteropus afer afer
TCCTATTCTTCTCAATGTTATCCACAATTTGTTATGATCCACACAATCAAATGTTGTTGCATAGTCAATAAAACACAAGTAAACATCTTTCTTGTATTCTTTACTTTGAGCCAAGATCCATCTGACATCAGCAATGATATATATCCCTCATTCCACGTCCTCTTCTGAATCCAGCCTGAAGCTCTGAAAGTTGTCTGTCAATATACTGCTGCAACCATTTTTGAATTATCTCCAATAAGATTTTACTTGCATGCAATATTAATGATATTGTTCAACAATTTCCACTTTCTGTGGGATCACTTTTCTTTGGAATGGGTATAAATATGGATCTCTTATAGTCAGTTGGCCAGGTAGCTGTCTTCCTGTATATCCTGCTCCTCCTGAGGTCCCTGAGGCCACTTCTGGTCCCTCCCTTTCCTGGTTCTAGGGGGCTTGGTGACAAGCCTTGCTTCCCACCTGTTTTTACCTGGATATCCTACCCGTCCTGAGGTCCCCAAAGCCACTCTTGGCCCCTCTCTTTCCTGGCTCTACGGCCTTGGGCCTAGCCTTGCCTCTTGCCCCTTTTAACCTGGATATCCTGCTGCTCCTGAGGTTCCTGAGGCCACTCCTGCTCCCTCTCTTTCCTAGCTCTAGAGAGCTTGGGGCAAATTGCTTAGGTTAGCATAAAAAGGTTTTTCTTAAACTTCATTTGTTTATGCCTGTTGATGATACCAGTTTGGAAGGTTTTATATCACCTTCTTCCAGATATGTAGGAGACAAAGAAACCCTGGAAAGTCACTGCCATGTTGTTCCTCAAGTTCTGAGTACCTTCCCTTGTTAGTCCAACCTATGACTTTTTTTTTTAACTTTTATTTTAAGATCTTGTCTTACATTCAATGTTACATGTACATTTAGTTTCACTCCCCATTTACCATGCCCTATCTTAACCCAGTCTCCTCCCCTCCCTGCCCAGTAACACTGTGCCCCTCATATTTATTTAATTCTGTTTGTCCTGCATTTTCTCAATCTGAATGTTGCCCCATTGTGTCCTGTTGTCTATTGCTCTAAGGGATATATTACCATAGAGTATGTGGGTGCATCATGGTGGGTTGAGTGGTCTGCATGTACATCTTGTTAACTATTAGGCTGGGGAGTGAGTTTTTTTCCAGGTGCAGAATGTATTCCAGGGCCATAGTAGTGGGGGTCTCCTCAGACTCTATCTGACCAGTAATTCTGGTCATTATTGAGTTTTTGGATTTTGTTCCATGTTTCTCCTCCCACTCTATCCAGGATCTCCAGATTTGATCCTTTCCTGAGTGGTTGACATTGGTAGCTGGGCATGACCTAGTTCTGGTCTCGAGGGCCATTGTGTCCTAGGGCTGATTGCTTCCAAATGCCCATGTTTTTGTCACTCTTCTTCGCTTCCAATGCTAGGAGACTCTTAGCTGAATCTTATGCCTTTTAGAGTTTTCTATGCTTGTCTACTGTGTAATGTCCAAAATTTTTCAGTTGTAAGAGTGACTACATGGGGACAATGATACTACCTAATCTTGGTCAGAACCAGAAATCTGATGGGACACTTTTGACTTAGGGGAAAAAAACACAAAAAACAGGTGAGAAACAATTGACATTGAAAACCAACTACTTTAAAATTTTCCTGATCTGCACTTAATCTTCCTAATACATAACTTCCTTTAGTACCTTAAAATGAAGAATAACCCTTAGTCCAAGCTTACCCTTAGTATTGTTTTCCTTATTATAACCTCAAGAAGCTAAAGAATATCAACACATCAGTGACATAACAAAGGAAGTAAATGAAATCAATTTGTGCATTCATTCCATTCCTCAAGTGCAATTGTCCTGGAGATTTTCTGCATATTGGATAAAACCTATTATTTTATAATCCTTTCTTGGTTCTTTTTAATGACTAAAGTACATTCCAATTGTACAAGTAAATTTGTATGCTTATTCTCTGCTCTTCTCCTATTGATATTTTATTGAAGATGGAAGAACTGGTCATGTTAGTAAGCAGCTAAAGAAAGAAACAAATATATATATTTTTCTACATGTAGCACTCATGCAATCAAAATGTAATTAATTATTTTCTCTATAAAAATATTTCTATTCCTGACAACTATATAAGTTGAAGAAGTATTAATTTTATAAACGAAAATTTCCCCTTAGTATCATTAGATTTCTTAAAAGTAGAGAGAGGGAAACACTAATTAAAAAAAAAAATTCCAGCATATGTTGTTTCACATATGAGGTGTATGCTGAAATCACTGAAATTTGGATTGAAATAAGGAAAATCATTTTGAAATAATTTTCTCAAAGCTTAAAATATTTAACATTTCTTCTGGTGCTTTATTCAAGTGTCATCCAGAGTTTCCTGTGGGTATTATCCCTTGAATGTAAAAAAAAAGAATTCTGGGGACATACATTGAGTGCTTTTAGTCCACTAAAGCACTATTGAGTTCACTGAAGGAATTATTGACTGAATTACCATAGTGCCCTGAAAATTATGATGTTTTCTACATATTCAGGTTGAAACATTTGTCTTTAAAGAATAATTCTAACTATATTTTCAGGATGAAGTTATCTGTGGTAATTAAAATTGTGATTAGTGAATATAAAATGAAAGAAAGCAAGGGTATTCTAAGTCTTGATTCCAAGAATGTTTAAACACACACATGCAGACATGTGCTCATTTATATTTTCAGCAAATGTGTGCAAATGTCGCCAAACTCTTCCATGTCTAAGGCATTATCACTGATTGTAGCTGTTGTTAGGTGCTGTAGAGTCATTTTCACTCATAAAGACTAGATATACAACAGAATGAAACACTGCCCAGTACTGCACCATCCTTACAATCATTGTTATGCTTGAGCCCGTAGTTGTCAATCTATCTCATTGAGGATCTTCCCTTTTTTCATTGACCCTCTACTTTACCAACATGGTATCATATTCTTCTCAAGGGACTGATCCCTCCTCGTAACATGACCAAAGTAAGAGAGATGATGTCTTGTCATTTTCACTTCCAAGGAACATTCTGGCTGCACTTCTTCCAAGAAAGATTTCTTCATTCTTCTGGCACTCTGTGGTACATTTAATATTCTTCATCAACATTGCAGTTCAAACGGATCAGTTCTCCTGCAATCTTCCTCATTTATTGTCTATCTAACTTTCACATGCAAATGAGGCTATGGGAAAAACCATGGGTTGGAACAGACACACCTTAGTCTTCAAAGTGACATCTTTGCTCTTTAACACATTCAAGAGGTCTTTTGCATCAGATTTCCCCAATGCAATATGTCATTTGATTTCTTGACCATGGGCATTGATTGTGGATTCAAGTGAAATGTAATCCTTAACAGCTTCAAACTTTTCTTCATTTATCATTATGTTGCTTATTGGTCTGCATGTGAAGTTTTTTTTTTTTTTTTTTTGCTTTCTTTATTTTGCAGTGTTGCACATATTGAAGGCTGTAGTATTTTATTTTCATCAGTAAATACTTCAAGTCTTCTTCATTTTGGGCAAGCAAGGTTGTGTTATCTACACATTACATGTTGTTAACTAGTCTTCCTCCAAACCTGATGTGCCATTCTTCTTAATACAGTCCAGTCATTTAGATTATTTGCTCAGTATACACATTGGATAACTATGCTGAATGGATACAGCTTTAACACACACCTTTCTTTTTTAAAAAATATGCAGTATCTCCTTGTTCTATTCAAACAACTGCCTCTCAGTCTATGTACAGGTCCTTTATGGGCACAATTAAGTGTTCTAGAATACCCATTCTTCACAATATCATTCATAATTTGTTACTATCCACACAGTCGAATGCTTTTGCATAGTCAATAAAACACAGATAAACATCTTTCTGGTATTCTTTGCTTTCAGCCAAGGTCATTGGACATCAGCAATGATATCTCTCGTTCCACACCTTCTGAATCTGGCTTGAATTTCTGGCAGCTTCCTGTCAATGTACTGCTGTGACCCTTTTGAATTATTTTCAGCAAAATTTTACTTGCATGTTACATTGATGATATTATTCAACAATTTGTGTATTCTGTTGGATCACTTTTCTTTGGAATAGGCACAAGTTTCATTTTCTTCCAGTAGGTTGGCCAGGTAGCTGTCTTCCAAATATCTTGGCATAAACAAGTGAGGGCTTCCAGTGTTACATCCATTTGTTGAAAATCCCATTGGGTATTCTATCAGTTTCTGGAGGCTTGTTTTCACCAATTCCTTCAGTGCAGCTTTGACTTCTTCCTTCAAAACCATAGGTTCTCAATCATAAACTACCTCCTGAAATGGTTGAACATTAAA
>NW_006922627.1:67290-71022 GCF_000298275.1 Orycteropus afer afer
CTTCAGTCATTGGTGTACAATGCACCAAATCTATTCTTCATGTGGTCTCTAAATTCAGGTGGAATGTACTCAAGTTTGTATTTTGGCTCTCATGGATTTGTATTAATTTTCTTCAGTTTCAACTTAAATTTGCATAGGAACAATTGATGGTCTGTTCCAGAGTTGGCCCCTGGCCTTGTTCTGATTGAGGATATTAAGCTTTTCCATTACTTCTTTCTACAGATGTAGTCAATTTGATTCCTGTGTATTCCACCCGGAGAGGTCCATGTGTATACTTGCCATTTTTGTTGTTGAATAAAACATTTGGAATGAATAACTTGTCTTGCAAAATTCTATCATGTAATCTCCAGCATTATTTCTATCACCAAGGCCATATTTTTCAACTAGCAATGCTTCTTCATTTCCAGCATTCACATTCCAATCACCAGTAATTATCAATCTCTCTTGATTGTATGCTTGGTCAATTAAAGACTGCAGAAGTTGGTAAAAAGAAATCAATTTATTAATTTTTGGCTTTAGTGGTTTGGAAATAAATTTGAATAATAAAGCATATGTATATTTTCTTATCACTGACAGTATTATACTTCAGGATAGAACTTGAAATACTCTTTTTGATGATTAAAATGATGTTATTCTTCACCATTCCACTTCATTTTTTCCTTCTCAGCATAGTAAAACATACAATTGTCCAGTTCAAAATGGCATATACCAGTCCATATCAGCTCATTGCTGTCTAGGATATCAATCTTTATGTTCTCCATTTTATTTTTTACAACCTCTAATTTCCATATGTTCATACTTCATACATTCCATAATCTGATTATTAATGAATGTTTGCATTTTGAGTCACGACCCACCAGCAAATGAAAATTCAAAAGCTTTACTCCACCCATGTCATTAAGGTCTTTTCTACTTTCAGGAGACAACTCTTCCCCTGTCATATTTTGAGTGCCTTCTAACATGAGGGGCTTATCTTCTGGCACTGTATGAAACAGTGTTTCATTGCTATTCATAAAGTTTTCAGTGGCCGTTTTTTTCAACAGTAGACTGACCATGCTGATACTTGATATACTGGTTGCATAGCTTTCAGCATCACAGCAACACTCTAGCCACCACAGTATGATAAACTGAGAGAGTGGTGGCATTTTCACTGGAAAAAAAAGTATATTTCCAAGAGTACCCCATCACATTTGAAAGTGTTTTCATAGCATATTAACTCTATCTCTAGCCCTTGGGTCAGAATATGCTGATGTGTCATTCAGCTATTATAGTTATATCATAATTCCTTTTCCAATGTACACACACTAACCAAATCCCAGCTCTTTTTATTTTTTATTTCATTTATTAATTATATATATATAAACTTTAAGAGTTTGTTTTACATTCAATGTTATGTGTACATTTAGTTTCATTCCCCATTTACCATGTCCAACTCTAACCCAGTTTCCTCCCTTCCTTACCCTGTAACCCTCCCCCTGTGCCCTTCATATTTATGCACTCCTATTTGTCCTGCATTTCCTCAATTTGAATGTTGGTCCTCTGGTGTCTCATGGTCTATTGCTCTAAGGGTTATATTACCATAGAGTATATGGGTGCATCTATTGCTCTAAGGGATATATTACCATAGAGTATGTGGATGTTCCTGGGTTGAGTGGTCTGCGTGTACATCTTAACAATTGGGTTGAGAGCCAGCCCCTGGGGGTGTGTTTTATTCCAGGTGCAGAATGTATTCCAGGGCCATAGTGTTGGGGTTCTGACCAGATATCATCTGAACGGTAATTCTGGTCATTACTGAGTTTTTGGATTTTGTTCCACATTTTCCCTTTCACTCTATCCAGGATCTCCAGATTTGATCCTTTCCTGAGTGATTGGCATTGGTAGCCAGGCACCATCTAGTTCTTCTGGTCTCAAGGACCATCATGTCCTATGGCTGATTGCTTCCAAATACCGTGTTTTTATTTATTTATTTATTTGATTGGTTGATTGATTTTTTTTTTTTTGCGTTCTTCGCTTCCGAAGTTAGGAGACCATTAGTTGCATCTAGATGACTGCTTGAAAGCTTTTAAGACTCCAGTCGCTACTCACTAACATAGGATGTGGAGCAAGGCTTTCATGTATTTTGTTGTGCCAATTGAGTCTGGTGTCCCCCAGTACTATGGTCCTGAGAAGGTAGATCCATTGGATGCCTCTCCTATGGTGTCTGGTTGTCTGTGAGGGATTACTCTGTGTCTGTCTTCTATTGTTTCTGTAAGGATTGCAGGTATTTTGTATCACTGGTGTCTGTGCAAGATTAGCCTCAGCTGAATCTATCCTTTGTCTAGAGTATACTTCTGTTCATTGACCCCCGTCTGATCATCTCAGGTGTTTATGTGCTTATCTGTAGCATGGTGATTGGTGTTAATGGCAATGCAGTATTGTGGACACACTGGTTGGTATTAGCATCTGTCGTCTATCTCTTATGTGCACAATTTGGTGTCCTCCTGTTTCCTAATGTTATCATGGTGGTCACAGATCCTTCCTGTATATACTTCCCCCTACCCAAGTCAGCAGGTAGGACCCAACTAGCCTGAAATTAATCCCTCCCCTTTCCCCCACATCCTGTTGTTGTTATGTGCCATCAAATCAGACCGACTCATAGAGACCCCTCCTTGAGTTTCCGCGGCAGTATCACTATGGAAGTAGATTGCCCCATCCCCATCCTGGTAACCTAATAAGTGAGTTGCCTTTCACAAACAAACCCTTCTTTGTCTTTTCACAGTAATGGGCTCATACAGTACTTGTCTTTCTGCGATTGACTTATTTTACTCAGCATAATGCCCTCCAGGTTCATCCATGTTGTGAGATGATAAACATATCCCTCATTGTTCTTTAATGTAGCATAGTATTCCATTATGTGCATATACCATAATTTGGTTATCCACTCATCTGTTGATGGGCATTTAGGTTGTTTCCATCTCTTTGTTATAGTGAATTGTGCTGTGATGAAGATAGGTATACATATGTCTGTTCGTGTGCTATTTCTCACCTCTTTAGGATATATTCCTAGTAATCGAATTGCTGGGTCAAATGATACTTCTATTTTCTGTTTTTTAAGGAAATGCTCTACCATTTGCCACAATGGTACAACCAGCTCTTTTTAGATAATTACAGCTTTTTTTCTCAAAAGAAGCATATTAGACTGTGGCTTGTGTTGGCTGTAAGGAAGATAAGTCCTTGAACATGGTCCTTTCATCATAATGAGTTTGAATTTCAGTTTAGATTTGGCCTGGGAAATAGCAATATCTCTGGTGCCAGAATTTAGGACATGAAATTATTAGAAAGACATTTCACATTTTCAGGTGTCAAAATACCTGTAAATTTGGAGTTCATAATAATTAAATCCAGCTGGTAAAAACTGCAGTGTCCCTTTTCTACATACTTCTGTGTCGTGGGAGAACTCAGTTCTAGTGGGTTCAGCAGCTGAATAGTTGCTTCCATCTTCCCCAGACTACTGGAATAGAAGACCTATTCCTGGTAGACTCAACAGCTAGTGCATTATTGGCTAACCATATCCTATATAGATCAGGGGCTGCACAAGATCCATGCAGGAGAGTAGGGGCTATCTGTTCTCACCTGTCAGCAACACACACGCATGCAGATCTTACTACATGAGAATGATCTGAGTAGAGCAGCCATGAAGTGTGAATTCTCCATTCTACTACCTCCTTTAAAAAAGAAAGAGAGAAAGAAACT
>NW_006922627.1:74527-78136 GCF_000298275.1 Orycteropus afer afer
CCTTTCCCTGGAGAAGGATGTCATGCTTGGTAGGGTGGAGGGTCGATGAAAGAGGGTGAGGCCTTCAACGAGATGGATTGACACGGTGGCTGCAATGATGAGCTCAAGTATAGCAGGGATTGTGGGACTGGTGCAGGATTGGGCAGTGTTTCGTTCTACTGTGCATGGGGTCGCTATGAGTCAGAAATGACTCGACGGCACTTAACAACAACAACAACAAAATAATAAAACAATCACTTATACATTAGTGGATGTGACAAGCTGGGTTTGATAGCAATAGAGGGAGACATGTCAGAAGTTTATCAAAGAGATCAAAGAAGGAACAGTGTGATGGTTAATTTTGTCAATTTTTCTAGGCTATGATGTCTACTTGTTTCGTCAAACACTGGTCTAGATGTTGCTATAAAGGTATTTACATGTGGTTAGCATTAAAGTCAGTTGATCTTAAGTACATTACCCTCTATAATGTGGGCGGGCCTCATCCAAGCTGAATTCATTAAGAGCAAAAAACAGATTTCCCATGGGAGAAGGATTTGTCTTGAGAATTTAAATAGACATCTTACCAGAATTTTCAGGTTACCCTCTGGTTTATTGATGTCCAACAGAAGATTGTGAAAGTTTCCAGCCTGTCTCCTCACCCAAGGGTTTTGGATATAAGATTTCTGGAGTTTCTAGCATATTATCTGACCTATAGATTCAGGGATTGCCAACCTTCACAGGGGGCTGGAACAAGTGAGGTGGGGAGAGCCCCTAGGCAGCAGGAAGCAGCAGCAGAGAGGGTGTCAGCTGGAATAGGTAAGGGTAAGTCCAGGAAGTGAGTGGAGTGGTTGAAAAAGCTAAGGGAGACAAACTTTTCTATTCGTTTGTCATACTGTGGTGGCTTGCATGTTACTGTGAGACTGGAGGCTGTGCCAGTACAGGTCCCCATGGTGAACTGGTTTTGGTGGAGCTCCCAGACTGACACAGACTCTGAAAAAGGAAGAGGCCATCCACTTCTCAAATAATTAGCTAGTGAAAACCTTTTGAATGGTAGTGAAACACTGTCTGATATATTACTGGAAAATTTTATGAATAGACCTGAAACATTGCCAGATACAATGCCAGAAGATGACCCCCTCAGGTCGGAAGGCACTCAAAATATGACTAGGAAAGAGCTTCCTCATCAGAGTAGAACCGACCTTAATGATATGGATGAAGTAAAGCTTTCAGGACTTCCATTTGCTGATGTGGTACGACTCAAACTGAGGAGAATCAAACTGAGGAGAAACAGCTGCAAACATCCATTAATAATCAGGACATGGAGTGTATGAAGCATGAATCTAGGAAAATTGGAAGTTGTCAAAAATGAAATGGAACAATAAAGATAGATACCTGGGCATTAATGAGCGGAAATAGACTGCTTTTGGCCATTTTGAATCACACAACCATATGATCTACTGTGCTGGGAGTGACAAATTGAAGAGGAATGGAGTGGCATTCATCATCACAAAGAGTGTTTCAAGATCTATGCTGAAGTACAATGCTGTCAGTGATAGGATAGTATCCATATGCCTGCAAGGAAAAACCATTAATACGACTATTATTCAAAATTACACACCAACCACCAAAGCCAAAGATGAAAAAATTGAAGATTTTTACCAACTTCTGTAGTCTGAAATTGACCAAACATGCAATCAAAATGTGCTGATTATCACTGGTGATTGCAAAGAAAAAGATGGAAATAAAGAAGAATCACCAGTAATTGGAAAATTTGGCCTTGGAGATATAAACACCAAGCTGGGGTGGGGTGATAGGAATGATCAGAATCCAAAGTCACTAAAATATTTTATCAAAAATTTCCAATTTTCAAGCATGATGTCTTTCTCCAGGGACTGAATCTTCCTGTGCCCAAAGTACATGAGATTAAGTCTCACCATTCTCACTTCTAAAGAACATTCTAGCTAGTTGTTCTTCTTCCAAAACAGATTTGCTTGTTCTTCTGGCAGTCCAAAATATATTCAATATTCTTTGCCAACATTCTAATTCAAATGCATCAATTGTTCTTCGGTTTTCCTTATTCATTGTCCAGCTTTCACATGCATATGTGGTGATTGAAAATACCTTGGCTTGGGTCAGACACACTTTGGTCCTCAAGGTAACATCTTTGGTTTTTGCTACATAAAAGAGATATTTTGCAGCAGATTTTCCCAATGCAATGCATAAATTGATATCTTGACTAATGCTTTCATGGACATTGATTGTGGATACAAATAAAATGAAATCCTTGACAACTTTAATATGTATAAAATGATGAAGAACAATTAAGTCTATTTTTTTGGACAACCCTGACTAAGACAAATAGTAAAAAAGAGACTGTCTAAAACCACAGTCATGCTGGAAGTTCAGAGAGATTTGTGGCCTCTGACGAGCAATATCAGAGATCACACACTCTAAGGGAAATGGAATTCACTGAACAAATGCAACTCAGTCATTAAATAAGTAAGTAAATAAGGAAACAAGCAACAATAGAAACAAGAAGCTGGGGTGGGGTGATAGGAATGATCAGAACCCAAAGTTACTAAAATATTTTATCAAAAATTTTTAATTTTCAATGAAAATTGAGACATTTAAAGAATCAGGAAAGTGTGACTTATACAGAAGAAAAAGAGCAGAAGTAGAAACTACCTTTTAGAAGCCCAGATATTGAATTAGGCATACAATGACTTCTAAATAGGTATTATAAACATGATTAAAGATCTAATGAGAACCATGTTTAAATAATAAAAGAAGGTATAATGGCAAGTTCTCATCACACAGAGACTATTGAAAAGAGGGAAATTATTAAAAAAAAATCTAACAAGAATTCTGGCACTGAAAATCCAGTAAACATTAATTCACTATAGAGGATCAACAGTAGATTTGAGCTGGCAGAAGAAAGGCTCAGTATACATAAAGATAAATTAATAGAGATTAAAAAAAAAAAAGACCTTACTGTTGTCAAGTTAATTCCAACTCATAGCAACCCCTTCTTGGGATTCCTAGGCAGTAACTCTAGAGAAGTAGATTGCCCACTCTTCCTTCTGAGGAGCAGCTGGTCGGTTTGAACCACCAGCCTTCTGGTTAGCAGTAAAATGCCTTAGGCACTATGCCACCAGAGCTCCTAACACAGATTCTGTGACCTAAAAAAGAAAAAAATGAACAGAGTATGACCAAAAATATGGACATTGGAAGAGCATAAAACATACATGATGAGAATACCAGGTGAAAAGATAGAGAAGAATCAGAAAAAAAATATTGGAAGAAATAATGACTGAAAATATCCCAAATTTAGTGGAAAACATTACCCATCACAAATAAGAAATACAACAAATGTCAAGTAGGAGAATCACAAGGAGATCCACAAATAAGCACCACATTCTTATGCTGAAAAATAAAATGTTGAAAAAGAGATAAAAAGAAAATCTTGGAAGTAGCAAAAGAAAAATGACTTACAACATACAAGTGAACCTTAATAAAAGTCTGGATTTTCATCAAAAACAATAGAATTCAGAGGCAGGAGTATTACGTATTTAAAGTGAAGAAAAAAAAAAAACTTTTGTATCCAGCAAAACTATCTTTCAAAACCAAACT
>NW_006922627.1:78886-81613 GCF_000298275.1 Orycteropus afer afer
GATTTGAAAATAACAAAAAATGTGGTTGAGGACAAAGTTATACTGGATTAAAAGAATGACAATAGATGGTAAACCAAATTTGCAAGAAGAGATGGAGTGAATCAGAAATGGGGAAAATATGAAGGTTAATATAGCAAATTCAGCAAATATGTCCTTGCCTTCTTTTCCCTAGATTATTTAAAAGACATAAATTATGAGGTAGTAATTATAAAAATGTATTTTGGACACTCAGACCACTCAACCCAGGATGACACACCCACATACTCTATTTTCTTACATCCCTTAGAGCAATAGACCACTGGGCACCAGCAGACCAACATTGAAATTGAAGAAATGCAGGACAAGCAGGAGTGCATAAATATGAGAGGCACAGGGGGAGGGTTAGAGTGTAGGGAGGGGAAGAGACTGGGTTAGGGTTGGACATGGTAAATGGGGAGTGAAAATAAATGTATACATAATGTTGAATGTAAAACAAGCTCTTAAAATTAAAAAAAAAAAATCTATTTTGGGAACTGTAATAAACAATGATATTAATATTACTCACAAGTAAAATTTTACTGAAGTTAATTAGAAAATTGTTGTAGCAGTACATCCAAAGAGAACTTCCAGAAATTCAAGCTGGATTCAGAAGAGGATATGGGATAAGGATATCACTGCTGACGTCAGATGAATCTTAGCTGAAAGCATAGAATACCAGAAAGATGTTTACTTGTGTTTTATGGACTTTGCAAAGGCATTTGATTATGTAAATCATAACAAATTATGGATAACATTGTGAAGATTGGGAATTCCAGAACATTTAATTGTGTTCATGAGGAACCTATACATACACAAAGAGACTGTCTTTTGAGCAGAACAAGGGAATACAGATTAAAATCAGGAAAGGTGTGTATCAACGTTGTATCATTTTGCCATACTTATTCAATTTGTATGCTAAACAAATTATTTGAGAAGCTGTACTATATGAAGAAGAATGTAGCATCAGGTTTGGAGGAAGACTCATTAACAACCTGTGATACGCAGATGACACAACCTTGCTTGCTGAAAATGAAGAGAACTTGAAACACTTATTGAGGAAGATCAAAGACTACCATATTTTAGTATGGGTTACATCTCAACATAAAGAAAACAAAAATTCTCACAACTGGACCAATAAGCAACATCATAATACATTGATAAAAGATTGAAGGATTGAAGGTGTCAGGAATGTCATTTTACTTGCATCCACAACCAAAACTCATGGAAACAGTAGTCAAAAAATCAGATGTAATATTGCACTGGGCAAACCTGCTACAAACAACCTTTTTAAAGTGTTAAGAAGCAAAGATATCACTTTGAAGACAAAGGTGCACTTCACCCGATCCATGATATTCACTTGTCTCCTATGCATATGAAAGCTTGACAATGAATAAGGAAGGGCAAAGAAAAATTTATGCATTTGAATTATGGTTCTAGCAAAGAATATTGAATATATCATGGACTGCAAGAAGAGAGAACAAATCTGTTTTGAAGAAAGGACAGCCAGAATGGTCATTACAAGAGAGGATGGCAAGACTTTGTCTCATGTACTTTGGACAGGTTATCAGGAGGGACCAGTTCCTGGAGAAAGGACATCATGCTTCATAAAGTAGAGGGTCAGTGAAAAAGGGGAAGACACTCAGCAAGATGGACTGGTACAGTGGCTGTAACAATGGGCTCAAACATAACAACAATTTGAGGATGGCACAGGACCAGGCAACGTTTTGTTCTGTTGTACATAAGTGTGTTATGACTTAGAACTGGCTTGATGATACTTAACAACAATATAACAATGTAATATGTATAACATCAATGGCATAAAATAGAAGGGGAAAATAGAATTATATAGGAGCAAAGTTTTTATATCCCCTGAAATAAAATAATTATAAATTGGAAATTAAATCTAAAAAATTGAGTTGTATATTGTAAGATTTAAATCAACCACTGCAAAAATAACTTCTGGTGGTGTAATCCCTAAGACATTTGACTGCTAACCAGAAGGTTAATGGTTCGAATCCATCAGCCACTCCTTGGAAGGAATGTTGGGCAATCTACTTCCGTACAGATACTGCCTCGGAAACCAAAGGAGAGGTCGCTATGAGTCAGATCTGATTCCATGGCAGTGAGTTGGGTTTTTTATAATTTAAAAGAAATTACAGGAATTAAAGTATTGTAGAAAATATTCACTTATTTAAAAGAAGGGGAGGGCATCAAACAAGGGACAGAGAAACAAAAACATAACACATATTAAAGGAAAATTACATATAAATAAAATAATATCAATAATAAAATTAAATGCAAATGTTTTAAACAATCCATTCAAAAGGCAAAGATTGTCTGAGTTTATTTAAAAATCAGATCCAAATATGTGCTCTCTACAGGAGACAGACTTTAGATTCACAGGTACAAACAGATTGAAAGTAAAAGGATAAAAAACATATATAACGATACAACAGTAACCATAAGAGAACTGGAGTGGCTATACTAATCTAAAAAGAAATGGACATTAAGACAAAAAAAAAAATACTGCTAGAGACACAAAAGGACATTTTATATTGGCAAGAGCATCAATCTGTCAGAAACATATCATAAGTACAAACATATATGCACCTAACAATAGATTCCAAAAATACATGAACAAGCAACTGAAAAAAATTGAAAGGAGAGCTAGACAATTCAACAATAATAGATGTGGATGTCAATATCCAA
>NW_006922627.1:81713-84715 GCF_000298275.1 Orycteropus afer afer
GCACCGCAAAACAGCAGAGTAAGTATTCTTATTTGCATGTGGGAGTTTCTCTAGGATAGACTATAGATTGGACCATAAAAGAAGCTTCAAAAATTTTAAAAGATTTGAAATCCTACGAAGTATACTCTCTGAGCCTAATGTAATTAAATTAAAAATAAATAACTGAAGTAAATTTGGGGAATCACAAAGATACAGAAATTAAATACTACTCTCCTAAATAAAAGGAGCTGTGGTGGTAGAGTGTGTAAGGCATTTGACTGCTAACCGAAGGTTGGAGGTTTAAACCCACCAGCCGCTCCTGAGAAGGAAGATGAGGCGATCTACTTTCGTAAAGATTTACTGCCTTGGAAACCCAAAGGGGGTTGCGATGAGTTGGAATCCACTACATGGCAGTGGGTTTTTCTCCTAAATAAGAAGGTGATAGAGTGTTTAAAGCATTTGTCTGCTAACTAAAATGTCAGCAATTCTAACCCACCAGCCCTGTGGGAGAAAGATGAGGTAGTCCACCTCCATAAAGATTTATAGCCTTATAAACTCTAAGGGGGAGTTCTACTCTGTCCTGAAAGAGTTCACTGTGAATCAGAATTAACTCACTGACAGTGGGTGGGCTTCTAAATAAGTAGTAACTTTGGTGGTGCAGGGGGTGGTATAAGCATTTGGTTGCTAACCAACAGGTCAGTTGTTCAAACACACCAGCTGCTCTGAGGGAGAAAGATGAAGCAGTCCACTTCCATAAAGATGTACTGACTTGAAAACTCTACGGAGCATTTCTACTCTGCCCTATAGGGTCGCTATGAGTTGGAATTGACTGGATGGCAGTGGGTTTGGTTTGGTAACTCTAAATAAGCAATGGGCCAAAGAAGAAATTACAAAGGCAAGTAAGAAGATAAAGGTCACTGAGATGAATGAAAATTAAAACAGAGCTTTGACTGCTAACCAGAAGGCTGGTGGTACAAAACCACCAGCCACTCCTCGGAAGGATGGTTGGGCAATCTACTTCCCTAGAGATACTGCCTCAGAAACCCAAGGAGAGGTCGCTATGAGTCAGATCTGACTCGATGGCAGTGAGTTTGGTTTGGTTTGGTTTATTCCAAAACATGAGATACAGCTAAACAGTAATTACAGTGATATTCATATATTTAAAAGATTAGATTTTAAAAAATATCTTCAATAATCGAAACTTCCACTACAAGGAACTAAAAATAAATAAATAAAATAGCAAACTAAACACAAGCAGGAGGAGAGAAATAATAAGCACTAGAGTGGAAATAATTTAAATATAAACCAAAACTTATTGCCACTTCGTGAATTA
Organism: Orycteropus afer afer; assembly: GCF_000298275.1. Taxonomy (NCBI): domain Eukaryota; kingdom Metazoa; phylum Chordata; class Mammalia; order Tubulidentata; family Orycteropodidae; genus Orycteropus; species Orycteropus afer. Next base: position 83,026 of record NW_006922627.1, read on the forward strand.
CAACTCACAGTGACCCTATAGCACAGAGTAGAACTGCTCCATAGGATTTTCAAGGCTGTAAATCTTTATGGAAGTAGACACATCATTCCTCCTCTGAGCCGCCAGTGGGTTCAAACAATTGACCTTTTGATTAGCAGGCACATGCTTTAACGACTGTGCTACCAGGGCTCTTAACAAATATAGAAGAGAAAAACAAGAAAGAAAATTAATGAAATCTAAAGATGTTTATTTGAAAAGGTCAACAAAATTGACATTTAGTTTGAGTGACCAAGCAAAAATTAGAAAAGATTTAATTTGTAAAATCAGAAATAAAAGATGGGAAGATCACTACTGACATCAGAGAAACATAGTGATTATAAAGGGAGGGTAGGAACAATTGTATGCTAACAAGTTAGATAACATATTAAATAGACACATTCCTAATACATTCAAGCTCCAGAAACAGATTGATGAAAAATAATAAATCTCAATACATACATATGTGTATATATATATAAAGAAATTGAATTAGTGACTTTGCAATTCCTCACAAAGAAAAGTCCAGGCTCAGATGGCTGCACAGTTAAATGCTACCAAACACATAAATAAGAATTAATACCAATTCTTCACAACACTTCCAAAATATAGAAAAGCAGGGAACCATTCCCAGGCATTCTTTGAGATAAGTGTTATCCTGATTTTAACATGACAAAGATAACACAGGAAAATAAAGCTACAGACCAAGATATCATATAAATATGCATGTAAATATACTCAAGAAAATATAGGCAGTACAAATCCAGCACACAATACATAAAAAATAATTATATACCATGGCTAAGTGGAATTTATACCAAAACAAAATTGATTTAGCATGGAGAAATCAATCAATACAAAACACCATATTAATAGACCAAATGAGGAAAAACAACACATTATCATCTGAATAGATGCGAGAAAAAGCACTTGACAAAATCCAACACCCTTTCAGGTTCATTAAGTATAAGAATAGAATGGGACTTCCTTTACTTGATCAAGGGCATCTACTAAAAACCCACAGTTAATTTCATATTTGATAGTGAAAAACTGCATCATTTTCACTTAAGATGACAAGGATGTGTACTCTCAACACCACTATTCCATATTATGCTGGAGCTTCTAGCTAGAGTAATCAGGTAAGAAAAATAAATTAAATGTTTACAGATTCAAAAGGAAGAAGTAAAACTGCTTCTATGTTCAATTGACATGATCTTGCATTCAATTGACATGTCAATTGACATGATCCACAAAAAACTTTTAGGATGGTTAAATATATTCTTCAAGGTTGCAAGATATAAGAACAATATGTAAAAATCAATATATTTCTACATACTATTGTTGTTGTTGATAGGTGCCATCGAGTCATCTCTGACTCATAGCAACCTAATACACAGAAGAACGAAACACTGCTTGGTCCTATGCCAGCCTCATGATCTTTGCAATACCTTGAGCCCATCATTGCAGCCACTGTGTCAATCCATCTTGTTAAGGACTTTGTCCTTCTTCATTGACCCTCCACTTTACCAGGCATGATATCCTTTTCCGGGGAATGGTTCCTCTGACAATGTGACCAAAGTAGGTGAGACAAAATCTGGCCATTCTCGCTTCTAAGGAGCATTACCTCTGTAGTTATTCCAGGACAGATTTGTTAGTCCTTTTACCAGACCATGGT
>NW_006922627.1:87267-89416 GCF_000298275.1 Orycteropus afer afer
AAAAAAAAAAAAAAAAAAAAAAAAAAAAAAAAAAAAACTTAAGAAAGATATTCCATTTAAAACAACATCAAAAAGAACATAGTAAATAGGGATAAAGTTAACAAAGGAAGGGCAATGTTTATACCATGAATATTACAAAACATCACTGAAATTAATATAAGATCTAAATAAATGAAAAGGCATCCCATATCCATGGACAAGGAGAATTAATGCTGTTAAGATAGTACTACACTGCAAATTGATTTACAGATTCAACAAAATCCATTTCAAAATTTGAGCTGGATATTCTGCAGAAATTTACAAACTGATCCTAAAGTTTATATAGAAATTCAAGGGATTGGAATGTGAGGAGAGGATTCCAACATGGCGGAATAGGCAGAAAGACTGCACCGACCCTCTTCAACAAAGAAAAGGGGAACCAGTTAACACAGACACAGAAGATAATCCTGGACCCCTGAGCCTTGAAGGGAAAGATATAAAAGTGGAATAAACCCCAACTAGCAGAAGAATTTGCATGAAAATACCAAAAAAGGAGACATATGGAGTTGCTGTCTGGCAGTGATCCTGAGTGATCCTCATGGCACAGACAGCTTGGAAATTCCCAAGTGGTGGTAGAACCAAAGAATTAACCTAAAAATCAGCCCTGCTAGCAAGGGTATACACGGAGGACTGCTCTGGTGGCTGGAGAATAAAAGGCAAAGCAGTGGGGAAGAGGAAGGCGGGCTGAGCTATGGACTTTTGCCTATCTGGAGGGTGCCACCATTTTGAATGGTTACAAGCAGCTTGACCATTTTGGATATTTAAAGAAACAGTGCTCTCCCAGATTCCAGGGGCTTAAGAATAGGTTCTGCTTGCCAGCAACCCCAAGGACACTCCGGACCTCCACAATTGAAAAGGTGGGACATTCCTCTTGTTACTCTTATACCCCATACCCCTTGGTGAACAGAAGTGTGGTCATCCCCCAATCCCACCCACCTTCTGGGACCACAGGAATCCATCCCAGTCTGTGTGCTCGGACAGAGCCTGGGTGCCCTGCCCTGACCTTCACCGATTTTTTTCTTTTTCATTTTTTTTTCTTTTCCTCTTTCTTTTCTCTGGTGTTTAGTTTGCTTGTATTTGTCTGTTTTAAAACTACTAGTATTATTAATACTTTTGTCCTTTTTACTATTATTCTTTATTCTTCCCCTCCCAGGTCCTAGTTTTCAGCTTTTTTCTTTTCCATGTTCCTGGTTGAAATTTTTGTTTTTAATTAATTTTCCTTTCCCTTTTTTCTCATGGTTAACTCCATTTCGTGTTTTTCCTCTTGCATTTTTTCACTTTTTTTCTTCATTATTCTCCTTCTCTACCTTTTTTCTCTTAATGCCCTGTCCCCAGATATTGCAGGTTTTCTTATTTTTTCCTTCTTCTTTTTCACTATTTTCTTTTTTTGGTTACTGTTCCTGTGTGATTACATGGATTATATGGTGTATTTTTTTGTCCATGTATTTTTAGTTTTTTGATGGTTATTCAATTGTAAGTTTTTGTCTAACTGAGTCAGAGACAGCAACTGTCCCCATAAGACACAATTACACCCACACCTCCTGTAACTTCACTTACTGAGTGAGAGCCACCACCTCCTTCTCCACCAATGGGCTAATGATAAAAAACCACCAACAAGAGCCTGAATATCCTTGGATGCTCTTCATAAACAGTTAACAGAGATCTAAATACAACAATGCCATGATGTCTCAGAGACAACAGACCATCACAGTCCACACAAAGAAGCAAGATAAAGTGGTAGAAACAAGGGAGCAGGATACAGACCAAGAACACATCACTGAGGAAGAAGCAGCATTGGAACTCTGATAAGGAATTCAAAAGAATGATATTTAAGTATTTTCAAAGGATTGTTGTTGTTGTTATGTGACATTAAGTCAGACCCGACATATAGTGACACATCCATGGATTTCTGAGGCTGTATAACTACAGAAGTAGATTGCCCCATCTTCCTTCCGAGGAGAGACAGACCAAAGAAAACATAGAAAACACCCTAGAAGAATTTTGGAGGAAAATACAAGAAAAAAATGACAAAAAGAAATGAAAAATGAGAAATGATTCTAAATCTACAGATAGAAATCCAGAAGATTAATACTAAATTGTCAGAAATAGA